>NC_140969.1:78535644-78548144 GCF_056783735.1 Eptatretus burgeri | reverse complement strand
ATATATATATATATATATATATATATATATATATATATATATATATATATATATATATATATATATCATGAGTGGAATATATTTCAAAATGGTAAAAAATATTACATGACGGTAATGAGACATTTGGACCACCCAGTGTAAGGCATTTAGCTTTCTGTTTGAGGGAATGATTTTACAACTTAAAATTATTTTGTGCAGATTTTTTGCTGTTATTGGAATGACGGAATTATGTGTATTTTAATTTGTGTATTTGTATGGCCGTTCCTAATTCTAGCAGGACAGCTTAGAGGTATGCACACTTCCCTTCGACCTGTCGACATAGTTCTGGCAGGACAGCTTAGAGATTTGCATACTCACCTTTGAGCTGTCGATCTAGCCTGGGTTTGAATCTCGACCCAGCTATGAACCGTCATCCTGGTATCCTCATGTAAGGTGAGGCATCAATGTGTGCATTGTCCATCAGCAGAACGTTAAGCAGGAGGACCCAACAGCTAGTCCTGCTCGTTGTTTGATGTAAAAGATCCCACAGTACCTTTTGCCAAGAATAGATGTGCTAGTTATTGCTGGAACTCTGGATAAATTCAAAAGCTGTGCCACCAAATGTCTGGGCTGGCCGGCCAATTCGTGAAAACCCAAAACGTTCCCCGGCCAACCATAGAAGAAGATGTGAATAATTGGGGCCCTCAAATGTAGCAGTAGCAGTGGCAGTAGCAGTAGCTGTAGTTGTAGTTGTAGTTGTTGTATATTTGTGAGCCCAGATGCTGTGTATTTATCTATGTTCAGCATAGTCGTTTACTGAAGCAAGAAATATGAACTATTCTGTAGTTTTGATATTTAAGTAGTATTCTGTATTTGCACAAGTGATTGAAGGTAATGGAAGTGTCAAACTCGTTAGGAATGCGATGCTTATTACAGCAAATAAATGAAAGCTCTGAATGAGAAGTTCTGGAATCGTGAACTGCTTTTTGAAAAATGAAGTAGAATTGGAAAAGAAAGTGGTGAAGGTGCCAGTCTTGGAGGTGAACTTATCTGTTCAAAAGTTATACGTGGGTTTTGAAAACCTCTTTCTGCACAGTATCTCTTACACACTTAGGGAAGGTTACTCAAGTAGAATAACTGCTTTTATAAAAATTAATTATAATTTTGAAAGAAAGCTGTGAAGGTGCTAGCTTTGGAGGTGCACTTATCTGTTCGTTTAGTTATAAGTGGGTTTTGAAAACCTCTTTTTGCACCCTGTCTCTTGTACACATAGGGAAGGTTACTCAAGATGAGACATTCTTTTTCTTTCACCATTGCTTTCAATTTTTCTCCGTTTGACTTTAGTTTGCGTGTTTGTTCTGTGTTTTCAGACGGATGTGGATTTTTACTTCCACCACCAAATGTGGATGGAGGCTATGTTTTCACCCCTGTAGGTCTGTCTGTCTATCTGTCTTTTTTTGTATGTGAGCAGGATATCTCAAAAAGTTGTGCATGGATTAAGATGAAATTTGGTGAACCGGTTGGATGTGTGACAAGGAAGAATTGATTCGATTTTGGTGAAGATCCGGATCTGGATCTGGATCTTAATCCGAGAATGTTTATGTGAACCGTCATCATTAAAAGATGGCCAAAAATGATAATCTACATAGCATGACATTTCAAAAAGTTGTGGACAGATTACGACAAAGCCTGATGGATGATTTGGATAGGTGATACAAAAAGCCAATGAGATTTGGTTAAGGCCCTGAACCAGATCTGGCCTACCAGTGGGAATAGTCATGTCAATTTATGACAAACAGCCACCAAACCCACAACAAATTGCAACAAAAGGTTTCTCAGTGGTTTTCATTCCTACTGGATATACTGATCAATAGAAAAAAGTCTACCAAAATCTGACATCCGGAAATGGGTTAAAACAGTCATTTTCAAGATGGCCACCACCGGGCTTTGAAATAATTAAACAGCTATAACTTCTTCAATAATTGTGATAAAACATAATTGTTGGTTTCTTGGCCATGGTGTTAATGGATCAGCAATCCACTGGTGTCAATAAAATTTAGATCTGATCAGTATTTAACTTGAAATCCAAGATGGTGGCAAAAAATGAAGGGCATAAAATCAATAAATTGTCTCTGTATAATGAAACCTCTGTAAGGCAATCACCCAACATTTATCAAATTCTAACAAAAAGGTTTTCAGTCTATTTCACATGTTCATGAATCTGCTTGGAGCAATAGGCACGTTGATGGCGGGAACAGGACTCAAAAACATCCTGGAACTGGTGTACGGTGAAAATGCTGTAGTTCATATGATGTCCAGAAAATATGTTCAGAGGGCATTCCGAGGCCATCTACTGGTGAGCAAGTGTCTACATCCAATTATTGTGGCATCTGTAGTGGAGGAAAATCCTGAGTTCATGCTCCAAGTAGAAGAGATTGAGAAAATGTATTCGTCCTTGCTAACAGGTGACATCTCTCTTGAAAGTCCTGAAGAATCAGCTGCAATTACGAAGATCACTGATGAACTTGAAAAAAAGAAATCTGAACTTGCTGCACAATCCAAAATGAGTAAGCTGTGGCTGGGTTATCAGAAAATGCTCCATACTGCTCGGGCAATGATCAAGGCAGATCGCACTGGGTCTTGGAAGGATCACTTGCAAGCTGTTGCTGATGCCTTGCCAATATTTGCAGCAGCTGGACACTACAACTACCATAAGTCCGCTTATCTCTACATACAAGAAATGAGTGAACTGGAGAGCAAACACCAAGATGTGTATGAGAAGTTTCAAAATGGCTACCATGTGATCCGGTGAACAAACCAGTTTTGGGCAGGCCTCAGCTGTGATCTAGTCATCGAACAAACACTCATGAGATCACTAAAGAGCACCGGTGGCTTGACTCATGGCAGTAAGATGACAGAGGAACACCGAGCATCGTGGACAATGTCAGCCACCATAACATCTGAGGTCAACGTCACCATGCAGGACTTCAATGATCTCACATACGCAACAAGCGAACAGCATAAAGAAGCAACTGGTGCCAGAATTGAAAGACATGCATTCGTCCTCTCGAAGATAAGCACAAAGCTGAATGCATTTTCACCTTTTTCCTCTGATCCTATATTGAGAAATATGATAAATGGTATCGTGGCAAGCGAAGACATCAACGTGCATGAATATGAAGCTGTTGGGAACAAAATCATCGAGAGAATGATTGGACAACCTGTGTTTTCCTTCTCCATCAAGAGGACAGAGAAAGCAAAGACCCTGTGAAATTCTAATGCTCTCCAGGTTGTTCCTCACAGAACCATCGACTCCAGTGTGCTATTCCAGCGATTCCTGGTGGTATCCCAGATAGGTGATTTGTCACTTGAGGACGTGATGAGTGTTGAGCTCAGTCCATACCCTCCATCCCTCTTTGAGGACAACAAGATCTTGAGGAAGGCCGACAAACCTTAACTCGCTCAAGCCGTCAATGACCACTGTACCAAGACACTGGCATGTGAAGGAGTACCTGACACCACACCTTCAGCACACCTTAAGACTGAAAGGTATGTTCTTGATGGTGGATCCTTGCTGCACAAGCTCAAGTGGAAGAAGGGAGATACATATGGCAAAATAGTCAGAGCATATGCGGACTTCACAACATAACACATGGGACAGCAACTGTTGTCTTTGGCTATGGTGCAGGCCCTTCAATAAAGGATAACACTCAGCAGGGACGGGGACAAGCCAACAGCTATCCGACTGTGAACTTCACCGGAGAAACTGAATTTGATGGAAAGAGAGATGAATTCCTATCTGTTGGCAGTAACAAGCAACAGCTGATCACCTTAATAGGTGATCAGCTGAAGAAAGTGGGCTGCACAGTTATTCAGGCAGAAGGGGACGCCGATGTGGACATTGCCAAGACAACCGAAAACAGCACAATTCTGCATTCCACCACAATAATCGGAGAGGACACAGATTTGTTGATGCTTTTGCTCCATTACTGTATACCAGATGGAAAACCACTATATTTCAGATCAGACAACCAGTCAAGAAGCAATCTGAAAGTATATGACATCAATCGGATGAAGCATCTTCTTGGGAATAAGTTGTGCACTCAACTATTATTCCTGCATGCCTTCACAGGATGTGATTCAACATCTCGTGTGTATGGCATTGGGAAAAAATCAGTCTTTCAGAAACTCATGGAAGATGATCAAGGCCTCCAGTTGTGTGCAGATACATTCACTTCGAGAGGCGTCAGCCACGCTGAAATAAAGAAACTTGGCAGCCAAGCGATGGCCGTTATATTTGGTGGGGAGAGCACAAGTTCTCTGGCAGCCATGCGTTACAAGATATTCACAAAGAAGGTCGCTGCTGCTAAGTCTTTCATTACACCTGAACGTCTTCCCCCAACGGAATCTGCCACCAAGTTTTATTGTCTCCGAGTGTACTACCAGGTCATGGTTTGGATGGGTATGGAGGGTGACCTCGATCCTCTGGACTGGGGCTGGGGACTTGAAGACAATCGATTTGTACCTCTCATGACTGCCATGAATGCTGCACCAGACACTCTTCTGAAGATGATACACTGCAACTGCACTACAGCGTGTGACACACCCCGTTGCAGCTGCAGAAAGAATGCGCTTCCGTGTACGTCTGCATGTGGATCATGCCAAGTGACGTTTTGTGACAATCCACTAAATCAAGCCTCTGAGGAACTAGAAGACAGTGATGAGGACTGAAATTGTAACCTAAACTGCCATTATGTAATGTTCACAAATAAATGTTTCAATGGCACCAGGTGTTCAGTGATTTTGGTTCAGATGGAATATTTATTGATTTTTTGCACTTTTGAATTTTGCCGCCATCTTGGATTTCATGTTAAATACTGATTAGATCTAAATTTTATTGACACCAGTGGATTGCTGATCCATTAAAACCATGGACTAGAACCAACAATTATGTTTTTATCACAATTATTGAAGAAGTTATAGCTGTTTTAGTTATTTCAAAGCCCGGTGGCGGCCATCTTGAAAATGACTGTTTTAACCCATTTCCGGATGTCAGATTTTGGTAGACTTTTTTTTTCTGTTGATCAGTATATCCAGTAGGAATGAAAACCACTGAAAAACCTTTTGTTGCAATTTGTTGTGGGTCAGGTAGTATTTTGACCCGACTAGATAAAAAAGGTAAATTGTTCAGCCTGGTACGAGTGTATGCTCTCCCGAGTGCCGTTCCAGTTATCTTCACCAACAAAGGTGGAAGAAGGTTATGTTTTCACCCCTCTCTGTCTGTCTGTTTGTTTGTTTATTACTTGCAAAATCGAAGATATTTCATGTATGTTGGTCTGTCGATTTTGTTATTCTGTTTTTGTCTGTTTGTTTGTTTGTTTGTTTGTCTGATTGTCATTCGCCTACAGGTCACAATTTTAAGCCGATCTTCATGAAACTTCACCAAGTTGTGGAGGTAGTCTCAACTGAGAACCCTCTTGATTTTGAGGTCAAAGGTCAAAGGTTTTGAGGTCTGATTTCTAAAATCGGCATTTTTCATCTGATTGACTTGTAAACAAGGGCGTAGCCAGAGGTCCAAAAGCGATGAGTCGAAAAGAGGTGAACTGTCCTATTTAGGTATTGTGATAGGAGTGGAGATAAGAGTATTCAGAGCACTGCCGGGTAGCTTTGATAGTTTACTCCCCAGGGAGCTCAGATGGCCAGAGGGCTCAGGCCAGATCATATTTCAGGAAATGAGCGACGAGGAAACTGCCTCGTCTGCCTCAGCCTGGCTACGCCCAAGGTAAATTAAACAGCAATTTGCATTGTGCATTTCCAAATTGGGAAACAACTATTTTTGAGATCAAAAGTGCAAAGGTCAACTCAAGGTCAAACTTCTAAAATCATCAATTTTCAACTGAAAAATCATCAATTGCAGTCCATCCTATTAACTTGAAAGTTAAACAGGATTTACAGAGTTCATCACTGAATTGGGAAAGCAACTATTTTGAGGTCAAAAGCTCAAAGGTCAACTTGAGGTCAAACTTCTGAAATCATCAATTTCAATCTGAAAAAATAATCATTTTTCATCCAATTGAACTGAGCTTTGAATAAGATTGTCAATTATAATCTTAATGAAATGGACAAATTGATGTATCCATGGCAACCTTTGGAGATAGGGTTGGATTTTGCAAGTATCGTGCTCTGCACGACATCTTTTGTTTCTTGTATGTTACTTGCAAAATCAAAGATTTTTCAAGTATATTGATCAGGTGATTTTGTTATTCAGTATGTTTGTCTGTCTGTCTGTCTGTTTTATGGATTTCGCAAGTATAATGCTCTGCATGACGTCGTCTTGTTATTCTGTCTGTCTATCTGTCTTCATCGCCTTCAGGTCACAATATTAAACTGATCTTCACGAAACTTCACCACACGGTAGAGTTTGTCACAAGGAAGAACTCTGTTGTTTTTGAGGTCAAAAGGTCAACATAGGTCCAGGCTTGTGTCCAATAGCCAAGGAGACTGCTTTGGTAGCACCAACGCTCTACACAGAGTATGGTCCCCATGGATGGATGGATGGATGGATGGAATCTTTGACTGATTTCGACCAAATTTTACATCATACTACCCATAGGTACAAATATCCTGCAGAGTTTTCAATTTGATATCTTCAAAACGTTTTGAGATATAGCAATAATAAAATCACAAAAGTCCAATTTGATTTTAATGGGATAAAACTGTCATGGAAACTGTTCACATGTCAAAATGGCAAAATTGATTGTTCTTATTTTTGGTGTACCATTTCAAATTTTTGGTGTAACAGTGTACCAATTCAGCGACCCAATATGCAAATCCTGTTAAAATTTCAAGTGAATCAGATGTAAATTGTCGATTTTAAAATTTGACCTTGAAGTCCAGATTTCTGACCTTCACCACGAGAGAAAATGGCTGACCACTGATTTTGAACTGCTGGTCGAGTAGAATGTAGCAACACAAACCGGAAGTCTCAACAATGACTGTGCCAAGTTATCTTTAAAAGTATGCCAGGAAACATTACCTTGTCTTGTAACATTGAGCGTTTCATTCTAAAAAACAATAGTCTTCTAGGTTTTGACTGTATCTGCCCGTTAGTTAAGTTTACATGTATCTCAAAAAGTATGTCAGGAAACATAACACTGCTGTGACCTTGACATTTTGACCTCAAAAAATAGTAGGCCTCTTACTTTTTGACTAGCTCCAGCAGTTGGTCAAGTTTCATGAAGATCGGTTTACAATTGCGACTGACAGACAGACAAACAAACATATTCAGGAAACGAATATACTTGGAAATTTTCGATTTGGCAAGTAGCAAACAAAGAAACAGACACTTCTTGATTCAATATACCTGTGATACATAAAATCAGTTGATGACCCCAATTGGAAACTGTACTAGATATTTTGGTGTGGAGCAAGTCAGCTGGTGTTGCAAGATTTCATAGAGATATTTTTTTACACCTCAGCTCATCTCAGAAAGTAGTTCAACTGCTTTTTCCCCTCCTCTGGGTGTTTGTTTTTTTTCAGTCCCATCTTAAAGGCCACCAGCATTATTTTGCCCAAATTCTTCCTTCTTGTTGAATCCTCCATTGCTATTTTATTTTAATCCTTATTATCATCACAAGTTCCTCCGTCAAAACAGGGCATTCAACAGCACCTGTTGTTTCACTGAATCTCACTGTATAATGCTTTGGAACTTGCTAATCCATACATTATATATAATTCTGGCTTGTAGGAGAGCCGAGGGGTATACACACCCACCTTTGAAGTGTCAAACCTGGATGCAAATCCAAATCTCAAGCCAGTGATAAACGATCATGCTCGTGTTTCACAAGCAGAGCGATGCTTCAAGGTGTGCCATCAATTGGAATGACCTCAAGCCAGAGGACTTGACTGGTCAGCACTGGTCATTGGTGGGCATTAGAGATGTCACAATATCTTTTGGAAAGAGTATGCCAATTATCACTGCCATCCGAGTGAAATTCCAAATTTCTATCTAAAACGACACAGTAAGTGGTCTGGTCTTCGAGTTCTTGCACCCACTGCTCTTTTTTTTAGGACACCATGCCCCTCCTCAGCACTTACAGGAAGCAAGTGTTCTTCCAGTAGTCCAGGGAGCGATTTGACTGGGGGAAGGGGGTGGGAGGGATTTCCCTGGCACTGTTTTATTTATTTATTTATCCTGAACTAACTCTTCATGAAACATAAGTTCCATGCCGTTAACTTAAGATGAAACTCCCCCAACCCCCTTTGAAAAGATTTTGTATTAAAGGTGATTGAATTAGTGAAATTTTTACGTGACATTTAATAATGATAAATGTACGCTGCATAATTTTTGAACAGGAACTGATTTAAAAAAATATTTTTTTAACCACTTAACAGTATAAGATCAGCTGGACATAATAGTAAACATGATTTTTAAAAATGTAATGGAGTTTGTTTCACTGGATCGGTATGTACGTACGGTATGTCCATTAACATTTGACTTGAACTTCTTCTCACAAACTACCAGACCAATATGAACCAAATTGGGCACGATGCAACAGAACAGCAAGGTCTTCTGGGGTTGTGCTCCCAATCTGGACGCGCCCCCTGTCAATTGGGTATTTTATTCAAAAATCTTCTTCTCAGAAACTGCCAAACAGATCCAGACCAAACTCGCCGCAAGGCACCGAGACCATACCCTAATTTTAAGTTGTGTTCCTCAAGGCCATATCGCCTCCGGAAAAGGCGGCCACGGCCTTATCTTCCCTAATCCCTCATTTTCACGGAAACATCATCTTATCCACAACTACCTGATCGATACCGACGAAATTTGGTACAATGCATCAGGAAAGGAAGTTCTCATGGGGTTATGCTCCCCATCTGTAACCATCCATTTAAAGAGGGTTAAAGGGGGGTTTTGCCCCGAAAATTGGTATTTCATTCAAACATCTTTTTAGAAACCGACAACCGGATCCTGACCAAACTGGCCATGCGGCATCATGAACATGCCCTAACCTGAAGCTGTGCTCCCCATTACCGTATCTCCCCTGGAAAGGGGGCCACTGCCTCCCTCCCATAATCCCTTATTGTCACTAAGCATTTTCCTCACAAACTACTTGACCGATATGGACCAAATTTGGTACGATATATCAGAAGAGTAAGGTCTCGTGGGGTTGTGCTTCCCATCCAGATCCACCCCCTATAAGAGGCTGAAAAGGGGGGTGTCACCTCAAATTCAGGTAATCTAATAAATCTTCTCACTGACCGATGACCAGATGCAGAACTAACTCTTCATGAAACATAAGTTCCATGCTGTTAATTCTCCCCATGACCATACCACTTCAGGAAGGAGGGTCATGGATCCTTCCCCCTAATCCCTCATTTTCATCCTGCCTGTTGGGGAAATCACTGTCAGTCCCCCCATGGGGCTAATTTTTAAATGTAATGTGACTTTTAAGCTTTATGTCGCTATTGTTATGTACAGCTTGTAAGTTGTTAAAGTCAGATATAACAAAAAGAAACCCATGGTGTCTGTCAATTTTTTTTCTCCCCCCACTGGAAATTTTACAAATCGCACCCTGCAGTAGTCCTCTACTTATAAACCATCTGAAAGCCAATCTTACGCTTCCTAATCTTCTTGGATTCCCCTTGACACCAGGGTACACTGCCTGCTCCCTCAGAATGTAGTAGTTGTCTGGGCAGCAGCTCCAATGCGATAAACAAATTCGCATTCTCTGGTTGTTAGCATGTTACATGTCAAAGGTCATCTTTAGCTTGAAAGGACAACCATGATGAAGATCAATAACTTAACACGTAATGCTTTTGTTTATCTCATAACTGTTAAATTGTTTTACAAATGATTTGATGGAAGTACTTGATTTTTGCAAGCATTATTTACAAAGGTAGCGTTTTACATGTTTTTGGAATACCTACAAATCCTTTTGTTTGGTTTTTGTTGTTGGGGAGAGGGGGAATTCAAAGTAACACCGAGACACCTGTACTGTCATATCTTAGCTCATTTACATATGACATACTCAAAACGACAGAATTTGTAATCCACCTTTTGCGAAGTCAATTCCTGTTCAATCCTTTCTCTTATTTTATTTTATTATGTTTTCCTCATGAGGTTCCCATGAGTGTCACCAGTAAAACATGAGAGATGTGTGCATGAAGGCTAACATCGGCCATTTGGTTTGATGCATGTTTTTTGCCTCCGCAGTCACAGGTTGGAGGCATTATGTTTTCAGGTTGTCCTCCTGTCCGTGCGTATGTTTTTTATGGTTTCTTTATTACTACGATAATTTGAAACGATAGAAGAAATTTCAACAAAACTTGACACATCTTTAGAATATAATAGAGATGAACTGATGATATTTTTTGTTTCAAAAGATCAAAAGTCAAATGGCATGTGATCTTTAATGGAAAATCGTTTTGTTACCTTAACTTGTGAAACTAGAACGGGCACTCATAGAGCGCATACCTTCGCCGCCACTACTTTTTTTGTTCTTGGTATGAGTGTGGGGAACTGGTTTCATATGAATGGTCTTAAGAAAAAAACCACATATCTATAATGTCATGACCCCCCCCCCCGACTTTTGGGGGCTACAGACTAAACAACAATCAACTCACGTCGTTTTGGCGAGTCTTCACTCGCAAGCTCGGTGAATACAACGTTTCAACAAGAGAAGGTAATCTCGTTTGATGCTGGTTTCATGCAAATCGAATAAGAATTGACTGAGTTATGCCGAAAACCGCATATTTTTCAAGGGCGTGACCCCCCCCCCGACATTTTACCCCAACCGGTGACATGTGTTATGACGTCATTGTGTCACAAGATTGGGCATTCAATTCTGAACATTTTGGTGCTGGGTTCATGTAAAGCGGACAAGAATTGACCGCGTTATGACAAAAACCGCATATTTTTTCAAGGTCGTGACCCCCCTGACCTTTGACCCCGAACCGGTAACAAGAGTATGGGCGTCATTGTGTCATATTGCATATCACAAGATGAGGCGTTGAATTCTGAACATTTTGGCGTTAGTTGCATGCAAATTGAATAAAAATTGACCGTGTTATCGTAAAAAGACGATTTTGACCTTTTCGTGACCTTGACCTTGACCTTTGACCCGAACGATCCCAAAATCTAATCGAATGCTTCGTGGCTAATAACCAATCATCCCACCAAATTTCATGCAATTCGGTTTAATACTTTTTGAGTTATACGAATGACAAGATTACAAATAAATAAATAAATAAATAAATACACGCCGACCAAAACATAACCTTTCGCAGAATGCGAAGGTAACAATGAAGGGATTTCAACCAACATGAGCAGAGGTATGCATTGTGATAAAAAGAATGACTTTCAATTTTTGCATTCTACAGGTCATAGGTCAAATGTCATGTGCCCTTTTGAGAACCATTTTGCAGACCATAGCTCGAGTTGGAAACATCTATGCCTGGTGTTGGCTTAATGGTTAAGGTAGTGGGCTTGGGATCCTAGGGTCCTTTTTTTTTTTTTTTTTTTTTTTTTTTTTTTTTTTTGTATACCTTGGTCGAGGCTCGTATGAGAGCTAACACACAACTCACAGCAAGGAGGCATGAGACAAGAGGGGCGGGAGTGGAAGGGACAAAACATTGGGGAACAGACACAGGTGAACTGTGGAAGGGAGAGGGATGGGGATGGGACGGGGAACATGGCGAGGGGAAGATGGACATTAAAGGGACTTTCAGGAAGGAAAGCAGGAGAATTGAAGGAATTGGGCTTGGGTGGATTATCGGGGGTAGAAAAGATCGAGGATTTGGATGGGGGATGATAAGAGGTGGTGGTGAACAGCTGTTTTGAAAGCCTGAAGGGAAGAATGGGAAAGAATAGAGTGAGGAAGTTTATTCCAAAGGCGGGAAAAAAGAGGAATGAAAGAGTGAAGATGAGCAGTGATTCGTGATTTTGGTAGTTTTACCAGAAGGGGGTTGTTGGCGGACCTTGAGCGCCCTGTGGAAATGTGGTTGGGACAAATCGCAGAGAGAGCAGGGGGCAAGGCTGGAGAGGAGTCGGTAGAAGACAGAAAGACCACCGACCAACCTGCGGTGATTGAGTGAGAGGCCCAAAGACTCAGCTTCATTGCGGGAGATGCCAATGATCTTAAAAGCCCTGGTTTCGACAGCGTGAAGTCGAGAAAGGTGGGAGGCAGGAGCACCAGCCCAGAGGGGAGAGCAGTACTCCATCAGGCTACGGACAAAAGCTTTGTAAGTGGTCAGGAGCTCAAGAGGGCCGAGGAAGGACTTTGCACGACGGAGGATTCCCAGTCGGCGACTGGCTTTTGAGGCAAGGTTGGAAATGTGACTTTCCCAGGAAAGGTCATGGCAGATAGTGAGACCCAGAAGCTTGAAAGAAAAGACTTCTTCCAGAGGATTGTTGAGAAAGTGGATGGGGGGGTTTTGTAAACGGTCCTTTCGAAGAGACATAGTGAGTTCAAATCCATAGTCCTGAGTTCAAATCCCGCTCAGCTGTTGAATTAACACCA
>NC_140969.1:78493144-78533144 GCF_056783735.1 Eptatretus burgeri | reverse complement strand
CTACGAGTCGCGCTGCAGCTGTGGAACATCGACTTCGAAGTTACCGATGCTTCAAGCCCTCGATGTTGATTACGAAATGGCAGAAAAGAAGCTTACGAAGACCAAGAAATGGTCTCAGAAGTACAAGACCGAATACAGTCTCCAATACCCGTGTATTCGAAAGTCTGAAAGAGGAATTCATCATGCGTATTGTACAGTATGCAGCGTTGATATTTCAGTTGAGCACGGAGGTCGCGATGATATTCGGAAGCACGTTGGAAGCAAACGGCACACAGACATTGCAAAGGAGAGATCTTCGAGCACGAGTACCGGTACACTTCTGAATTATTTCACCAAACAAGGGACAAGCGAGGAAGAGGATGTTACCCGAGCGGAACTTCTCTTTAGTGGATTTATTGTGGAACATAACTTGCCCATATCAGTCTCAGATCATGCTGGACCTCTATTTCAAAAGATGTTTCCAGATTCAAAAGTTGCTTCAAAGTATGGATGTGCAAGAACAAAAACTTCAGCAATAATTGGTGAGTTGTCAAATGTTACTGCTTCATCTATTGCCGATATTGCTAGACTAGCTCCATTTAGCCTAGCTACAGACGGTAGCAATGACAGTGGTGAGGCCCAGCTATATCCTGTCCTGATTTCGTACTATGACAACAGTGCTGGGATTGTGAAGCAAGGTTTGCTAAGTTTGCCTGCGTGCAAACAAGATTCCACTGGAGAAAACATTTTCAAACTGCTTGATCATGAGTTCAGTGACAGGAAAATTCCGTGGGGAAATCGTGTTTCCTTTTGTGCTGATGCCTCTGTCATGGTGGGCAAGCACAAAGGAGTCGCTGCTTATATCCACAAACAAAATCCAGAGTGCTACATCATGGGATGCCCTTGCCATATGATGCACAATACGGCCAAGAAGGTGGCTCAGGTCTTACCCATTGAATTAGATGACTTTCTCATCGATATTTACTACTACTTGGACAAAAGTAGTAAACGCGTAAAGGGAGTGAAAGCACTGCAAGAACTCTGTGATGCCCTGACACACAAGATTCTGAAGCATGTCGCAACAAGGTGGCTGTCCCTTGGTCAGTGCCTAGACAGGCTGATTGAACAGTGGGAGCCACTTCGCCTCTTCTTCAAAGAAGAAGTACGAAGAAAAATGCAACCAACTGTAGCCAAGACTCTAACAACGAGCAAGAAGGACGGCACTGTATCTACTGCCAGTACTGGCACTGCAGGATCAAGCACTAGTGGAGCAGCATTCACCACTACCACTGCAGTATCTGCTGTGAAGAAGACAGCAGGGACAGCACCAAAACCAATGCTGAGAGCAGGTAGCATCACCGGCCCTTCATCACGTTCATCTACAAAGCAGATCCCTTCAGAGTCGAGAAAGACTGTGATAGTCCCATCTACAGGCAAAGAAGGACCCAAGTTAAGTTCTGCTTTTGCCAAATCACTTGATAGAAGCTCAGCAAAACCTTCGAATCAGAGGTCTTCTTCCTTGGCTGCACCTACCTCAAGCTCTCTCCTCAAACGTAAAATTGGATCTGGTACTACGAGTCTGACCTCTTCTGCTGGCAGTAAACGCAAGTGTGATCGCCCTGCGGCTAAGTGTACTACGAGTTCTACAACTAAAAGCGCATCTTCCTCAAACACTGTGCAGGAATCTAGAGAAAAACGTGTCAACAGGATGTTCTTGTCTCCACAAACAAAACTCTATTGTTTCTTCCTTCGATATGCTAACAAGCTTTTTGAGAAGGGGAATCTTCTGCTCCAAAGAGACGAACCCTGTATTCATCTCCTGCACGGAGAATTGAATGGTCTTCTGAAAGATATCTTCGTACGGTTTTTGAAACCATCGGTGTCATCGGTTGCTCTGGTAAATGTACCCTTCTCTGACAGAAATCATCAGAAGAATGATGAGGACCTCATGATTGGGAACAATGCCAAACTGTATATAAGGGAACAAAGGAGTCTCAAGAAATCCACCTTCACTCTGAGTGAGTCAGACATCCAAGGTTTCTTCAGTGCAGTTCGCTCATATTATGTGAAAGCCTGCAATTACATCTTCAAAACCTGGCCGCTAGATGATGAATTAGCCAAGCATGCTCAGGTGCTGGATGTTAAGCTACACCAAGAAGTGGGGTTTGACTTTGTGGAGTTGTTCATCAAGAAATTCCCCTGTCTGTTCAGTGGCGGTGATAGTGACATAGACAGTCTTGAGAGTGAATTCGCTCACTACCAGGCAGACGCCTCCATAGCTACAATTGCTACTGAGACAGTGAGAGTGGATGAGCAGTGGCATCGGATTTCACAGCTCACAGATCCCTGCACTGGTGCCAAGAAGTATCCTAATTTGAGCAAAGTGATGAAGGGAATCTTGGTCATTCCTCATTCGAACGCATCATGTGAGCGGGCACTCAGTCTTGTACGGAAGAATCATACTGAATTTCGTCCCAATTTGAGTGTCAAAACCCTGGAAGCTCTCTTAATTGAAAAACTAGCTCATAGCACCCCTTGCTACCAGAGAGAATACAGCAAAGACATAATCAGAAGGGCTAAAAGAGCCACACAGCTGTCACTCAGCAAAGCTGCCATGAAAAAAGCAAGCAGCAGTAGTACCAGCCAGTAAGGTAAGAAAAATATTGCTTCTTTTGTGCTTTTTGTTAATCTTTGATTGTCCTCTAACTTACTAATATTAACATACATGTAACATTAAAAAGTGCACAATTTTCCCCTTTTTTTGTTCAAAAAGTGGGAATTCTTAACATGTTAAATGCTCCAAAATAGGGCTCAGAGGGCACTAGAGAGCGTCTAGAACCCCAGAGCTTCCAGGGCCCTAAGGCGGGCCCTGGACCCCGCCGCAAGGGTCGAGCGCTCCGCGCTCGAGATGTGCGCCTCGCGCACATTATTTGGTGTCGGTTGCAAATCCTCCCTAATTCTGATTTCCAAAAGTTGGCATCTCTGGATTATATTAATCTATTTTCTATTTGGCTCGTTTCCTTCTAAGACATGGTTGAAAGGACTAGCCAAAGGATGGCCGATGGTGTTACCGATGAGGTTTTATCACGTAAGCACGTCCCATCCCTCGTCCCCCGGAATGAGTTGAAATTGGCTACATTTTGCCCGCGATTGGGGATCTAATAGACGTGAGTCACATTCCTGCCACATCATGGATGAATCATGAAATTGTGGTATTTGTCTCATAAGTAAGTCTTGCAGATATTGTTGTACAAAATGGTTTGACCTAGGGAAATAACCAGTTTGATTGGTCTCATCCATGGACATGCCGGCTCTGAAAGTCATCCGAAGTAACGTTCCCCATTTTTTTAGGTCATGAGGAAATCCTCCAGAAACTCGGTGAGTGTGGAACTGTCATCTTTTGATTTATTGGGGTTCCTCGGCGTACCAGAAACAGCAGATTGAAGCATGTGGAATCACATTTCTGTTTTGTTGTATTAAAAGATGGAACAAAACAGTTAAATATCTCCCTTACTTTTAAAATTGATAATCATGAATATCGGATTTTCAAAGCTACTGAGACCTTGATTTGCTATGGATGTGGGCATATGGTCACACGAGACAGTAGTGTCCTGATGCCAAGAAGACCTACGCTCCAGCAGCTGCGTCAGCCACCTCTGTGACTAGCCAGGTGAACCCCGTTAATGAGCTGTGTGGAGTATCGAGGTCCATTCAGGACTACCAGAGCATGACAAATTGTGGTAGTGTTGTTGAGGTGGGTACAGTGGTGGAGCATCCAGTCGATGTGGAAGAGAGGCTGTAACCTCTCTTCATGTAACATGTAATGTTGAAGAAAATCAGTGCTCGTATTAGTTGTGATGGTGAACCCATTGTGCCTTGTGACAACGAGCAGTCGAGTTTGCTGAGTGGTAATAATGACTGTCAAGACCTTTATCATCCTCTGTTGTCATTACAGTGGGATGTGAGGAACAAACATATAGTGGAAAATAGTGATGGGATACATGTATCCCTGGAGTTGCAACAGGAAGATCCTATTGATCACAACATAAACTAGAAGGGCACTCGATGGAGCACATACCTCCACCACGTAGTGCCTGATCCACGAGAACATATCCGGCCCATTACATTTTTGAAGTATAATGCCATAATGTGCTATTAGTGTGGTAGATGGTACAAAAATCGTGCAAATTATGATACAAGCATCAAATTTGGCATTTCTGTTCTGCAGAGCTTTCTGATCAAATCTGCCTGATTGGAAATTTGAAAATCCAAATTTTGAAAAATTTGAAGAAAAAAAAAGAAATTCAAAAAAATTTGAAGTCACAGCTGGCTGAAATTCTTGAAGTGCAAGTGAACATCCCAGACAGAGAACCAAGGGGAGAGGCAGTCATCATTGATGGCTCAGCACTTATCAATGCCCTACCTCCACGCACTTCAAAGATATTTGATGACGATGCTAAAGAAGACATCATCCCAAAGGTGGAATCCTATGGTGCCAGGTACGAGAGGGTGGACGTAGTGTTTGATGTGTACAAGAAGTCAAGTCTGAAGTCCGAGGCAAGGTCGAAAAGGGGGCAAGGAATCAGAAGAAGAGTGACAGGAACCAGTAAGACCCCAAGTAACTGGAGAAGCTTTCTTCGAGATGACAGCAACAAGACTGAGCTGTTTCACTTCCTTGCGGAAAAGATGTGTGAAGCACAGACGACAAGCACAGTCATTGTCACAAAAGGAGAAGATGCCATTAGCAACACAAGGAAGTCACTGGATGCTGTGTCTCCATGTTGTCATGAAGAAGCTGACACTCGAATATTTGTACACGCCAGGGATGCAACGACGGATGGTAGCAAGTCCATTATCATTAAGGCTAATGACACGGACGTACTAGTCATAGCAATATCTGTACTGCCATCCTGACAGGAACTAGGTCTTGAGAACATGTGGATTGCCTTTGGCCAAGGAGCCAAGGCACGATGGATTCCAGTGCATGAGGTAGTTTCTGCAACAGGACCTGAGAAAGCTGGAGGGATCCCATACTTCCAGGCGTTCACTGGATGTGACGTCGTGTCTGCCTTCCGCGGTAAAGGGAAGAAAACTGCATGGCAGACTTGGAACGTCTTTGATCATGTTTCTGAAACATTCACCAATCTCAGCCAGCATCCAACATTGATTCGTGCGTGATCTTGACTTTTTTGAAGTTTTTTTTTTTTTGCAAACTTTTCAAAATTTGGATTTTCAAATGGCCAATCAGGCAGATTTGATTAGAATCCCCTGGAGAACAAATGTGCCAAATTTGATGCTTGTATCATCATTTGCACGATTCCTCTCAAAAATTGCTGTTATCTGCCCCACTATATATAGTTTTGGCCCGATCTCTCAATGGTGAAGAATCACTTTGAAAATTAAATAATTATTGTATCCTGATCCGCATTTGGTCTTCACCAAAATCGAAACACTTCGTCCCTGCGACACACCCAACCTGTCCACCAAGTTTCATCCGAATGCGTCCAAAACTTTTTTAGATATCGTGCCATATATCATTTTTCCCCTTTCTCTCAATGGTGAAGAATCACTAAAATAATTGTAGTACTCGGTTCCAGATCCGGATCTTCGCCAACATTGAATCAATTCTTCCTTGTCAGACATCCAATGTTTTCACCAAGTTTCATCCGATTCCGTCCACAACTTTTTGAGATATCGTGCTATATATCATTGTTAGGTGGCGATGGCGAATGGCGAAGATGGCGAAGAAACACTTTCTCTCAATGGCGAAGAAACACTTTTAAAATTATAGTAGTCAGATCCGGATCAAGATCTTCACCAAAATCTAATCATTTTGTCGTTGTCACACACTGAACCTGTCCACAAAATTTCATCCGGATCCGTCCATAACATGTTGAGATATCCTGTACACAGACAAACAGACAGGGGTGAAAATGTGACCTCCTTCACCTTCGGTGGTGGAGGGAATGATATGCCAGTACTTGACACACAGCAAAGTTATTACAATGTTGATGGAGTTTGGACGCCTGACCAGGAACTTCGTTGCCTTGCTCCCATGAGCGAATCTCAGAAAGAAACACAAGAAAATCAGATGCAGGTGGAGTGGAGGCCATTCAGCCCATCATGCCTGCACCACATCAACACCACACCAATCCATCAACACCAGATCAAAATGAGAATAATGCAATTTGTTTTTTTAATTAAGTGTTTTTTTGTAGGGGTTTTTTGTCGTTTTTGTATGTTTTTTTTATTTCCAGGGGAGGGGGCATGGGCAGAGACAGTCTTGGGTAAAAACAGACATCAACTACACAACACCTCTTGAGGAGACCTCCACCAACAACAATCCGTACACATCCATACAATCACCCATCAATGTTCAAGCTACCTATAAGTCCTGCCACCATCCCTATACCCCACTATCTCCACTTCCAGGTACCTATCAAATTCCAATTTAAACTTATCTACTGTTTCTGCTGCCGCTACCTACTTTACCTATAGCTGCCTGCTTACCTCCCGTATATATTTCCACCCCCAGATCCTTCTCCTGTATGACACGTTTGATGTGTGACACTTTGCTCAAGCAGAAAGGCAAACTGAGGTAATATAAGAGGATGTCAAAAATTCTGAAACAAACCATTCAGAAAATGTCATGTTGTAATCAAAGATAATTTTCCTGATGTGGAAACTTTCATCAGAGCTGCAAAACCTCTCTTGCAAAGGAATGATCCAGTGGAAGTCTTTTAGCCCCAATTTCGGCGTCTTTGAAAAGCTGTTACAAAGGCGAATATGGAATTGCAGGCAGAGGGATACCTTTGGCAATTGAGATACCTTTGTAGAATATGGCAATGCATGAGATATGTATTGTATCCCTGAATATTAATGGAGAATCCTCCCATCCCCTCCCATCCTCCCTCACTTCCGGTTCCGGGTTTGGAGCGACGAGAGGTCTCCTTAAGGGCTCTCTGCTGACGTTCTCAAAGTTAAGTTTCCAGTCGTTATTTGTCCCGTTTTAACTGTTTAAATTTCTCACCTACATGCTACTGTGTGTTCCTAGTTCAGTTTTGTTTCAAAAATCATGCTGTTTTGTGAGTTTTTGTCGACGTTCTTACCAGGTGTTTGAGGCCGAGGCCTTTGCCGAGGCTTGAGGCCTACCGGTCCCCCTCGGTGTTCGATCGTTTTTTTTTTTTTAGTTTTTTTTTCTTTCTCCCCATTACCTTCAATTTCTATCCTCACCATTACCTTCAATTTATATCCTCCCCACTTTCCTAACGTCCCCCATTCTCCCAACTAATCTCTCTATTTCTTATCTCAAAAAAATAAAAATAAAAAAAACAACAACAATAGGTGAACCTTCTCCAGTTTATGCTTCTTCTTCTTCTTCCACTTATCTTCCTCCTCTTCTTCTTCCTCGATATTTTTCCACAACATTTCCATGACCTAATCTGTTGAAAACTCTCTCAAACATTAATAACAACAAAAACGATCTTATAATGCTTCATCTTCCTCTCTCACACATGTGGTACTCTTTACCGTTTCATAATGCACTACTCTTCTGCTATTTGAACAGACTGCTCTCATTTCGAACTCTCCTTCATTCCTTGCCTAAAAAAATCCAACAATTACAGCGTTTCTTTTCTCCATTCTCTGAATTCGCCTTTATTGCATCCATCAAGAATTGTGTTAAATCGCATCTCTGACCTAAAACTTAAAAAAACCACAGTTTGCTATGAATGTTCGCTTTCCATCAACCATTCTTTTTTTCCACCTTCATTGCAAACTCACCCCCCTCACCCCTCACTCTCACTCTCAAAGCAACCATCCCACTCTTCTCCCTCCAAGCCTCCCTCTCACCCCTCTCAAAAATTCCCCCTCACCTTTCTCCCACCATTCATCCCCCTCACTCATCCTTCCCCAAGTTGCCCCCCCATCCACAAAGCTGCCTCCTTCCACTGCCCTCTCACCTCCATCTCTTCACTCCACCTCTTCAAATCCTCAACTGCCTTCTTCCCCCTCTCTTGTCCCCCTCTCCCCCAGCACCACAGAGCCTTTTCTCCTCCTCATTCGGCCCCCTCCCCGAGCTATTCTGCAATCCCCCACACTCTTTCAACAACCCTCCTTACCTCCACCCCTCGTCCCTTGTCCTACCCTCCCCTCCCCCCACCCCCTGCCCCCAAACCCTCCTCCCCTACCTCTTCATTAAAAGTGTGGACCTCAAATATCCGGGGCCTTTGCTCAAACCTTTCAGATCTTTCCATACAGGTTGCCACTAACAAACCAGACATAATCTGCCTAACAGAAACTTTCCACCCCCAAGACATGTCTGACTCCCGAGTATCTCTCCCTGGTTACTCCCTTCTCCGGTATGACAGACCTGAGCCTCGTCCAGGCGGCGGAGTTGCTCTCTTCATCAAAGACTTCCTCACTCTCCATGCACTGCCATCACTCCCCCACACCCCGAGGAATACCTCTGGCTACGGCTTCCCCTCCAGTCCCACCTCATGTTTATATGTGTACTGTACCGTCCACCTTACAGTGATGACTCCATTTACACCTCACTATCCGAAAACATGGACCATCTTCTATCTTCTCATCCAAACTCTCTCTTCCTCTTATGTGGCGACTTCATTTGTCATCATGTCAGTTGGCTCGGTGTGGGTACCTCTCTCACCTGTCATGGCACTTCAGCAAAAGCTTTCTGCGACTCATTGGGGCTGACTCAATCGGTCAACTCCCCGACCCAGATCTCAACCAATGGTACTCCATCTCTTCTGGATCTGATTTTGACAAACTTCCCTGACAATATCTGTTGCTCTTCCTCCACTCCAATCGGTTCTTCTGATGATGTCCTTGTCAAAGTGGACATCTCTCTGGATGTTATCACAGAACCACCTCACCGCCGTCGAGTCTGGCATTTCACTCAAGCCGACGAGCAGGGTCTCCAAGCAGCCATCAAACTTATAGACTGGTCTCCTATCTCTACTTTCTCAAACATCAACTCATCCTGGGAATTCTTTCAATGAAACTTGCTCTCCCTCACGCACAGATTTAGCCCCTCTCGTCTTCAGTTGTCCTACCCTTCCTCCCGCCCTTGGTTCACTGAAGCTTGAGGCGAGGCAGTTGTACTGAAACATCTTGCCTTTGCCTCATGGAAAAAACTTTCTCAACAATCCTCTGGAAGAAGTCTTTTCTTTCAAGCTTCTGGGTCTCACTATCTGCCATGACCTTTCCTGGGAAAGCTACATTTCAAACCTCGCCTCCAAAGTCAGTCACCGACTGGGAATCCTCCGTCGTGCAAGGTCCTTCCTCGGCCCTCTTGAGCTCCTGACCACTTACAAAGCTTTTGTTCGTAGCCTGATGGAGTACTGTTCTCCCCATCTGGGCTGGTGCTCCGGCCTCTCACCTTTCTCGGCTTCACGCTGTCGAAACCAGGGCATTTTGGATCATTGGCATCTCCCGTGATGAGGCTGAGTCTTTGGGCCTCTCACTCAATCACCGCAGGTTGGTCAGTGGTCTTTCTGTCTTCTACCGTCTCCTCTCCAGCCTTGCCCCCCCTGCTCTCTCTGCGATTTGTCCCCACCACATTTCCACAGGGCGCTCTAGGTCCACCAACAACCCCTTCTGGTAAAACTACTAAAATGACGAATCACTGCTCACCTTCACTCTTTCATTCCTCTTTTTTCCCGCCTTTGGAATAAACTCCCTCACTCTATTCTTTCCCATTCTTCCCTCCAGGCTTTCAAAACAGCTGTTCACCACCACCTCTTATCATCCCCCATCCAAATCCTCGATCTTTTCCATCCCCGATAATCCACCAAGCCCACTTCCTTCAACTCCCCTGCTTTCCTTCCTGAAAATCCCTGCAATGTCCATCTTCTCTTCCCCATGTTCCCCATCCCATCCCTCTCCCTTCCACAGATCTCCTAATGTGTCTGTTCCCCACTGTTTTGTCCCTCCCACTCCCGCCCCTCTTGTCTCATGTCCCCTTGCTGTGCGTTGTGTGTTAGCTCTCATATGAGCCTCGACAAGGTATACAAAAAAAAAAGGAAAATTCAGACAATTCAGTCAATGGAGAGAATGAAACCTGACATCATCTTCGGTCAAAAAACTCATGCTATGAGCACTTTGGAATCTGAATGGCATAAACTCTATTGAGAGCAGTGGTGGTTGAGTGGTTTTACCACACCCAAAGCTGGTTGGTGTTGCCATCGCCTTAAGTGATAGGGTCCCTGCTCAGAGGATTGTTTTTAAGGAGATTTATAAGGCACATACGATAGTGGTGGAGTTCTATTGCAATACACAAAAAAAAAATTATCATTGTGAATGTGTACACACTGAGTGAACCCATGGAGAGAAGAGTGTTCTTTTACAAATTGCACGACTTTTTCAAAGGACTGGATTCAACCTCTTTAACTTGTATTGCTGGGGATTTCAATTGTACTATCAATCCTTCCATAGACAGGACCGGTCGTGAACCCCATGATGCTTCTGCGAAGGTTTTGAAGAACCTAATCAAGAATTATCGATTGAGATATGTATGGAGGTTGCAACATCCAATTTCACACTACTACACATGGTGCAGATACCTTGATGGCATCATGTCAATGGCACAGCTGGACAGAGTCTATGTGAACAAGTCAATGCTGAATGTGGTAGCTGTAATGTCCGAGTTGCAGTGGAACATGGAGGGCGAGAGCGTCGCAGTAACTCCGCTTTATTGCGTGCCCGGATGTACATTACTGCCACCCCTAGCGGGCGAGTCATGATATATGACACCCAACCACGTGATATCCTCCCCTCGTAAAATGGCAATCCTCCCCTCGTAAAATGGCAATTCCAATGATGAAATGACAATTATAACATGATCAAACGAAACCAATCAACATTCAAAATCCTCCAAGTACCGCGGCCGTTTTCTGACCCGCCTTGGGCGGGCAGCGACGCCATACGACCCAGGCTCAGACGCCTTCTGGCTAGGTCGAGGTGACACCCTCGCCGGACTTGTCCCATCCGCAACAACAACTGCCCCCGGCCGACAAGCTTGCTCGTCGTCCTCGGGCAGGACTGAATCAGGTGAACACCCCGCAGGCATCGGCACGTCTGGCCTTGGCGATACAATGTCTGGCCATGGCGACATCATAGGTGGGGGCCCCATGTCGCTCGGCACGGGGGGGGGGGTGACGCTGAACAGTGATCATGCATTTGGTCCCCGTGCCGCTTCCACACCTCCCCACCATCAGTCCAGACCATGCAATTTGCCGGCCCCAGTACTACAGAGTACAGAGACCACAGCCGGCACCCACTTGGAACCGTGGAAATAATCGCGCACCATTACCCGCTGTCCCACATCACAACCGTGCAGCAGCATCGGGTGCGAAACCGCCCCACTCACCGACCCCCCCCACCCCCAGGTCGCAGCAAATCCAGTCTGGACCGCAATGCCCATAGAGACGAATGGCAGGAGAATCGCCCGTGGCAGGATGAATAGCGTTCCTGTATTGGAGCAAAAAGACATCGACCACCGTCTGCACAGGTGCAACACCCCCCCTGCGCAAAGCCCATTTCAACATCTTAAAAAAACGACTCCCCCTGTCCGTTCGTGGCAGGATGATACGGTGCAGACCTCAGATGTTTAATACCATTTTGACGCATAAACTCATTAAATGTACCTGCGATGAACTGCGGACCTTTATAAGAGACCAGAATCTCGGGTATTCCTTTATTCGCAAATATCGTCCGCAGTATTTCTACCATTATGTTTGCCGATGTATGCTGCATTACTACAACCTCCGGCCATTTTGAGAATGCATCGATCACAATCAAAAACATTTTGCCATAAACCGGCCATGCAAAATCCACATGGACCCTCTGCCAGGCCCTGACTGGGGTTGGTCACAGTCCCGAAGCTCGACGCGGGTTATTAGCATCTGTTTGGCATGTGGCGCAATGCTTAACCATCCGCTCAATGTCTTTGTCCAACCCCGGCCACCACAACAGGCTATGAGCAAGACTCTTGGTCTTCATGATGCCAAGGTGATTGACATATGTAGTTCTTCCAAACACTGCTGCCTGAACTTCGGTGGAATCACCACCCTCATTCCCCACATAACGCACCGTTGGACCAACGACAGCTCCGATGCTCGTGACACGAAAGGCTGAAACGCCGGTGTTGAAGGTAGATTGCTCCCATTCCCCGTAGAAATCGCCCGAACGACACTGGCGAGCACTGGATCATGAGCCGATTCCACCGCGACCTGTTTGGCTGTGATCGGCCCGCTTTGGACCTGGCTCAGTGCAAACACATCAACCCGGTCGGCCGATTCAGACGAAGCTGGACCCTCCACACAAGGCAAGCGTGAGAGCCCGTCGCAGTTAGCATGCTTTTTGGTGCTTCTGAACTGAATATCGTAGCTGTAAGCAGCAAGAAATAGGCACCACTGCTGTATTCGCGTGGCTGCCACCACCGGTACCCCGCGTTCGGGTCTCAGGATGAATTGAAGTGGTTTGTGATCCGTCTGCAAAGTGAAATTCCACCCCAGCAGGTATTGATGAAACCTCCGCACACCCCAGACGAGGCTGAGAGCCTCGCGTTCAATCTGGGCATATTCCCGCTCCGCTGTGGACAGGGTCCGGGATGCAAAACAAACAGGCCTCTCGGAACCATCGTCCATCCTGTGGGAGAGCACTGCCCCGATGCCATATGCAGAGCTGTCACATGCCAATAAGAGCGGACGTGCAGGCTCGTAGTGCACGAGGACCGTATCCTCTGTGAGCAGCCGCTTGACGCGGTCGAACGACGCCTGGTGTGCATGCCCCCAAGCCCAGCTCTCGTCTTTCCTGAGCAACCGCGTTAACGGCGCAAGCTGCGAGCTGAGCCCGCGCACGAATCTTTGGTAATACTGTGCCATACCAATGAAGGAGCGCAGCTGCGTCTTGTCGCGAGGCGGTGGCATGTGCTGAATTGCCTTCACCTTACGAGGGCCTTTCAACAGCCCCTCTGGCATGATGATGTGCCCGAGGTATTCGAAGCACTGCTTGAAGAACGCGCACTTGTCCCTGTTCAAGCGCAGGCCACACGCTTCCAGTTTCGTCAGCACTTGGGCAATGTTCGCAAGGTGCTCGTCCGCCATTTTCCCCGCAATGAGCACATCGTCCAGGTAGGTTTGAGCGGGCAGGCCAATGCAAACCTGATCCATGGCTTTCTGCCTCAAGGCCGGGGCCGAAGCAATCCCAAAACAGAGTCGGGTATATCGATAGAGTCCTTGACAAGTGTTTATTGTCAAAAGATCGCTACTCCCGGGATCCATCGCCAGGTGAAAATACGCATCACGCAGGTCAAGCTTCGTGAAGTATTGACCCCCCGCCAATCGTGCATATATCTCATCGATTGACGGCAGTGGATACTGCTCCACGCTGAGCCCCGGGTTAACCGTGGACTTGAAGTCCCCGCACAATCGGACGTCTCCATTCCGTTTCAGCACCGTGACGACCGGGGTGGCCCAATCTGAATACGACACCCGTTCGATCACTCCACAGGCCTCCAGCCTATCCAGTTCACCCTTGACCTTGTCCCGCAGGGCATACGGCACCGGTCGTGGTTTACAAAAACGAGGAACCACCCCCTCCTTCAGGAAGAGCTTTGCCTGCACGTCCTTGAGTTTCCCAAGGTCGTCGCAAAACAAACCTTGATGTCTTTGAAGAATCTTCTCCAACTGATCCTCCCATTGGCTCGGCATGGGTTGCACAAGGTGAACGGCGGCCCAGTCTAGCCTCATGTGGGTCAGCCAGTCCCGGCCAAGTAGAGACGGCCCCCTCCCCCGCAGGACGTACAACGGAAGCGTGGCGACCTGGCCTTGGTAGCCCACAGACACGTCTGCCATCCCGACTGGCGTTATCTTCTCGCGGGTGTACGTGAACAGTGTGAAGTTTGACCTGATAAGCTTCAGGCTGTTGAGTCTAAGCGCGGTCTGTTCGCTGATGATCGACACAGCCGCTCCCGTATCAACCTGAAATGTGATCGGCGTTTGTTCACTTTGATTTCCACCGTCATCGGGCGTGCCGCCGCAGGATCAATTGAAAACAGGCTCATCATCGGCTGCAGGTTCTGCCCCGAGTCACCGGGGTTGCCGCGTACATTGTCGTCCATGACCTTAACGGTGGCCAACGCCCCTCGGCACACACGCTTCAGATGACCCACCTTGCGACAATGTAAACACACGGTGTTTCTAAACGGGCACACACGCCACAGGTGTTGACCTCCGCATCCCAAACAGGTCCGCGGGGTCACCTCACCGCTCGTGCGGCCGCGTTGCGACGTCTGGCCCTGTCCTGCACCGAAGGTCGCGCGTGCGTCCCGGGGCGCTCGCGACACCTCGTGGACCCCCGGGCCATCTGGCATGCTGTGGCCAGTGATGGCCCGAACATCTCCGAGAGTCTGCTTGACAGCTGTAGCAGCGTCGACCGCCGAGTTGAATGTAATGACTTCACCCTTCAGCCGTAGAATCGCCGAAACCATTTTTGCATCTTGTAAACCGGAAATAAATCGATCTCTGAGTCGAGCTGGACGCTCCTCCGCCGTGAACTTGCAGGCCACGGAAGAATGCTTCACTCGCGCGACGAAAATCCGCGACGCGCTCCCCCGTACCTTTCGCGAGGTGATCAAACTGGTATAGAGCCAGCTGTAATGACTTTTCTGGCGCCATGTGTGCTTTCATCTTCTGCACAATGTCCTGAAACGACAGCGTGTTCCCACTGGGCTTGTCCGGTGCCACCAAATCACTCTGTAGTCGATAATGTTCCGTCGATAGCGAGGCAAGAAAGATTGACTTTTGCTTCCTCTCGTCGACCACATCATTCGCGTGGAAATAGCACCCCAATTGTTGCGAAAACAATTCGAAGTCGTCCCCGACGAAAACGGGCACCCGTCCGTGCGCCGTAACTCGTCTATCAACCATCCTCGTCAGCCAACTGTAATGTCCGAGGCGCAGCGGAACAAGGAGAGCGAGAGCGTAGCAGTAACTCCACTTTATTGTGTGCTCGAATGTACATTACTGCCACCCCAAACGGGCGAGTCATGATATATGACACCCAACCACGTGATACAGCACAGCAGCCAACACTCAGATACTCTGAAATGGGTTAACAGACCGCTACCTGGTTTCAATGGTTTTGCTTTGCCCTTACATCAGGTGGTTATGTGTGTTGGTTGCTTAACACCCACCTGCTAAGTGATACGAAATTTTAAAAATGCCTTTTGAGCCGTGTAGGAAAGAATTAGTTCCCCCAAATCTGAGCACACTAGCCTTCGACTGTGCTGGGACGTTGCGAAGTGTCAGGTCTCAAATCGTTGTGTCAGCAATGTCATCTTCATACCACTAAATTGCAAAACCTCTTGATTGATTCATTAAAGGCCGAAATTGCATCCTTGGAGCAAAAAATTAATGGGGCTGGAAAGGGCACTGTACTGTATGTGACCAGTTATTATGTAGGAAGAGGGCACTACTGATGGAATTGGGATGACAGCAGGCAATGTGTACCTTGTTACGCATGAGGATGAGATATTTGACTTTGGATATGCCAAATAGGGAGTTCTGTAGCTTGTGGAACTCTGATTTAATTTAAAAAATCACAGCAAATCCACAGGCTATGTAATGCTCGTAGGTCATCGGTGACCACCCAACAAGAGATGAAGTCTGGTTTGATAGGTTTTTATACAAACTTGTACTCTCCCTAGAGTATTAGTAATGAGGCCTTTCAGGAGTTGATGACTGGGCTTGCGTGAAACCCGGCAGTTCGGGTTTCCCTTTGTAATATTCCTCCTTTCATTAAGAACACAGAACTGGTTAACAAACTCAACAAACTTGGTTCTGTTGTTTCCTCAGTTTCTATGATTCTTTTACGAGGGGAAAATAACTGTTTAAAACAAATCGTGTCCTTTCGTCATTTTGTTTATATGATTTTACCACGTGGTGTACTGTCATTAAATGCAGTATTGCCCTTCAAGGTCGAAGGGTACACTTATAGGGTCTTTGTCTCTACAGAGTCTCTAGTTTGCTTTGAGTGAGGCCAATATGGACATTTAAAACACTCCTGCCCGAATAGGTCCACGGGTGGAGTCACGAGCCTGGCTGATGATGAACACCAGGGTGCTACTGAGATCACCATTGATGATGTTAATAGTACTAGTACGTGCCCGTAAAAAAAAAAAAAAAGAATAAATAAATATTCAAACCACGAGCTAGAAACAACAACCACACAGGCCGTTTCTTCGCTCTCGTGTGCCCTACGTGCGTGGCGCGGAAGTTCGCATATCAGTTACGATGATTCGCAATTTAGGTTTTAATGGTCAATCATTCAATTAGTGCCAACGTATTTTACCTTTTCGCAATGTCGTCGCAAGGAAAAACAAAAAGAGAAGAGAAGAGGAAAAAAAAATTACTTCCTGGTTCGGAGCATACCAGCACTCTGATGTTACCAAAATTTATGCACCGTCTAATATGGAAACGATCATAACTTGGGGCATTGTGTTTATCTATAAATGCGCATAAGAAATCGAGAAATTATGAGAATACACGAAGTCATCACGCTCCGGAAGTCCGTACATTGTAACCTGTAATGGGGAACGCGGCTGAGCTTCCCTTCCCCATCGGACACGCCCACGCAACGTGTCTTGTCATTGGTTTGGTAAATAAATGGCCATAACTTGGGAAGCACTTGTCCGATTAATATCAAACCTGGAAAAGGCACATCCTCAGGTCCCCAGCAATATATCTGGCAAGTTTCAATTAGATCGGACCAGTGGTTGTCGAGAAACAGCGGTCACACACACACACAGACACACAGACACACAGACACACAGACACACAGACACACAGACACACAGACACACAGACACACAGACACACAGACACACAGACACACAGACACACAGGCACGCACACGCACGCGCACGCACGCACACACACACACACACACACATACACATACACATACACATACACATACACATACACACACACACACACACACACACACACACACACACACACACATACACATACACATACACATACACATACACATACACATACACATACACATACACATACACATACACACACACACACACACTGCTGGAATTATAGATAGATGTGTGCTGAGAGCCCCACTGTAAACATACAGAAAAATAGGAAAAGAACCCTCTCATATTCCCCCGATCTCAACGAGCCAGACAATAAGGTCTTGGCTGGTCCCCCAACCTTCACTCAAGTGGTTCGTGAAGGAGCGCAACCCCCTCCTCAGCACTTCCCTCCAGCTGAAGTGATTCCTCAACCACCCTTACTTTCAGAGTCGGTTGAGGATCGTGCGATAAATATCGGGAACTTTCATGTTGTTCAGACAGTTCCCGAGTCTCATGAGTGTTCTGAGGTCCAACTTCCATGTGAGGTTGATCCTCCATGTTTGACCCTTGTTGAACCTTGTGTTGATCATATCGCCCCTTCCTCGATGCCTCTATGGGGAATGTCAAATGTGTACTAACTCATGATCTGTCTGTGATTGACTCATCCAGTGAGGTAGCTGAGCCAATGTGAAGCAGAATGCTCAGGATGAAATCTCAGAGTATTACTTTGTTGAGCCCGTTTCTTCGGCAATGGATTCTCAATGTGATGATTGTGACTCTGATGGGGGTTCTTCTGTTGCCTCACTAAGTGATAGTGAGGCCGACCTCTCGTCATAGCGTGTCTCTGGAGAATCCCTCCCTCCCAATGAAATCATGGATGTCTTACAAAAAAACTTATCCTAAATGACGTGTGAAAATTAGCGATTTCTTCGCTGATACTCGCACCTTCATTATTGGCGCTCAAGGTATTTTACAACAATCTGCAACTCTTCATGTTTCTGATAACTCGCTTAAAAGATTGAAAAGGTATCTTGTTACAGCAAGGAAATAATTAAACCCATAGTGGTTGAGGTGTTGCTTTTGTCTTCATGAACATAGCTCGTTTGAATATTAAAGAGCAGGTTTTGGGTTGCTGATGACTTCGCTTGATTCGAAGGTTGTAATCACATTAATAATCGTTGGGCAATTATTTTCTTACATTTGAAACTCAAAATATGTTAAAATTAACTTTTCAGTCAAAACTTTTGTCAGTGATCGAAAAACAGACCGGAATTTACTGAAGATGCTATGACGTCACGTTCTCCGAAAACATTGTGAACATTCGGAAACAGCGTGTGAACAATGGCGAGATGCGAATCAGAGAGTGATTTCAGCGGCGATGAAATTGAGCGTTTTCATTCCGATATTGCCGAGGACGAGTCGGAGGATGATGGGAATTTATACTATGGAGTTTCTGGCCCTGAGCCATATAAATTTGAGCTTCCTGCAAGTACCAGAAAACGGCCTATTTCGTGTACAAGTGGCAGGACTGACTGCCTGGCAGTTCACACTGACAGACTCCACCAGACAGATTGGTTTGTAGATTTTCATTTTCTTGTTCGATGCATAAAATAATGTAAAGTTTGATTCGTCTGTGACGTGATATAATTTTTAACCTTCCAGTCACTCAAGAGTCAGAAATAGAATGAATCAATAATGGACCCAAATATATTATACACCGTAGCCTTGGCGTTGAAGTCTTTCTGACAGCTGAGCTTGACCCCAGCGAAAGTGAACAGTTAGAACAAACCCCAACTTTCAAGAGATTGTTGTGGCATATAAATACCAAAACATGTTTTGCCTCGTTGGGAAATATTCTACCAAAATTAGCAAAAAAAAGTGGAAAATTGATCAATTTTTTACAATTGAAATCAGCAAGGTGATGGAATCCATCATCGCTTCAGATATGAAATCATCAGCAAGGTGATGGAATCCATCATCGCTTCAGATATGAAATCCTTCCTCTTCTCCAATGGCTTGATTTCCAATCATCAATTTGGTTTCAGACCAGGTCACTCTACCCTAGATATGCTGCTTCTGCTCTCCCATCAATGGATGGAGGTCCTCAATGCCAGACAGGAAATCCGAGCCGTATCCCTGGACATATCACGTGCTTTTGACACAGTCTGGCACCCTGCCCTACTCACCAAACTCTCTTCCCATGGTATTCAAGGCCATCTCCACTCATGGCTCGCAGACTTCCTCTCCTGTCGCAGTCAACGTGTGGCCCTAAATGGAGTTCTTTCATCCCCTCTTCCTGTGCAGGCTGGAGTTCCTCAAGGTAACGTTCTGGGCCCTGTTCTTTTTCTGGTTTTCATCAATGATCTCTCGGACTCTCTGGAAAATCCTCTATTTCTCTTTGCCGACGACTCCACCCTCTGCCGTACCATCTGTCATCCCTCAGACCGGCAAGCAGCAGCTTCTTCGCTCACTGCAGATCTGGATAAAATAACAAACTGGTCCAACACGTGGAACATGTCTTTCAATCCAGACAAATCTCACAATCTCACTATGTCTCTTCGAAAGGACCGTTTACAAAACCCCCCCATCCACTTTCTCAACAATCCTCTGGAAGAAGTCTTTTCTTTCAAGCTTCTAGGTCTCACTATCTGCCATGACCTTTCCTGGGAAAGTCACATTTCCAACCTCGCCTCAAAAGCCAGTCGCCGACTGGGAATCCTCCGTCGTGCTAAGTCCTTCCTCGGCCCTCTTGAGCTCCTGACCACTTACAAAGCTTTTGTCCGTAGCCTGATGGAGTACTGCTCTCCCCTCTGGGCTGGTGCTCCTGCCTCCCACCTTTCTCGGCTTAACGCTGTCGAAACCAGGGCATTTAAGATCATCGGCATCTCCCGCAATGAAGCTGAGTCTTTGGGCCTCTCACTCAATCACCGCAGGTTGGTCGGTGGTCTTTCTGTCTTCTACCGACTCCTCTCCAGCCTTGCCCCCCTGCTCTCTCTGCGATTTGTCCCCACCACATTTCCACAGGGCGCTCAAGGTCCGCCAACAACCCCCTTCTGGTAAAACTACCAAAATCACGAATCACTGCTCATCTTCACTCTTTCATTCCTCTTTTTTCCCGCCTTTGGAATAAACTTCCTCACTCTATTCTTTCCCATTCTTCCCTCCAGGCTTTCAAAACAGCTGTTCACCACCACCTCTTATCTTCCCCCATCCAAATCCTCGATCTTTTCTACCCCCGATAATCCACCCAAGCCCACTTCCTTCATTTCTCCTGCTTTCCTTCCTGAAAGTCCCTGAAATGTCCATCTTCTCTTCGCCATGTTCCCCGTCCCATCCCCATCCCTCTCCCTTCCACAGTTCACCTAATGTGTCTGTTCCCCACTGTTTTGTCCCTTCCACTCCCGCCCCTCTTGTCTCATGCCTCCTTGCTGTGAGTTGTGTGTTAGCTCTCATACGAGCCTCGACCAAGGTATGCAAAGAAAAAAAAAAATGAAATAGCCCAATTTGCTGATGCTGTTAAAGAAGTAATTTAATCAAAAATAAGTTGATTTGTTGAGAAAAATTTTCATGCTTGTGTTTTTCAGAAAGTTTATTTATGTGTTTTTCCATGTACTCTTTAAGAATACTTTTTTTTTTTTTTTTTTTTTTGTATACCTTGGTCGAGGCTCGTATGAGAGCTAACACACAACTCACAGCAAGGAGGCATGAGACAAGAGGGGCGGGAGTGGAAGGGACAAAACAGTGGGGAACAGACACATTAGGTGAACTGTAGAAGGGAGAGGGATGGGGATGGGACAGGGAACATGGCGAAGAGAAGATGGACATTTCAGGGACTTTCAGGAAGGAAAGCAGGAGAAATGAAGGAAGTGGGCTTGGGTGGATTATCGGGGGTAGAAAAGATCGAGGATTTGGATGGGGGGAAGATAAGAGGTGGTGGTGAACAGCTGTTTTTAAAGCCTGCAGGGAAGAATGGGAAAGAATAGAGTGAGGAAGTTTATTCCAAAGGCGGGAAAAAAGAGGAATGAAAGAGTGAAGATGAGCAGTGATTCGTGACTTTGGTAGTTTTACCAGAAGGGGGTTGTTGGCGGACCTTGAGCGCGCTGTGGAAATGTAGTGGGGACAAATCGCAGAGAGAGCAGGGGGGGCAAGGCTGGAGAGGAGTCGGTAGAAGACAGAAAGACCACTGACCAACCTGCGGTGATTGAGTGAGAGGCCCAAAGACTCAGCTTCATTGCGGGAGATGCCGATGATCTTAAATGCCCTGGTTTCGACAGCGTTTCGACATTTTCGACATTTCAAGGTTTTTCTCACTTAAACTCAACAATTGATTCTGTTACAGAGCAGCATCTGGAGAACTTGTCAACCAACAACTCATATTCACAGAGTGGTGATCAGATGTGTTTATGCCTTCGTAATCCTCGGCTGTGAAATGGTCACCACAAATGACAAGTCTATCCAAAGGGTCCTCTTTACCCGTTTTCTTTGGGGGAAAATTCGCCAGTTTTGTTTGTACAAATCTTATCCACTGCCAGCGAAGGTTTGATTCCTTCGGGAATCGGTGGGAGCGATTACCCGTTTTCCAGCCATTTTTGCAAAACATGACGACACACGTACGAGGCATGATGTACAAATATCCAAATAACTTTGTTCTACAATAATTCAAAATAAAAAAGGATAATATAGACAGTTGCCAGCTCAAAAACAGCGAAAGAACGGCCCGCTGAACTGGACACTTCTTCAATGAGCGAGTGAGCGTCTGCTTTGTTTTGGAGAACGTGATGTCACCACCAATATATGGCACGCGGCTGTTTTTTTCAAGAGCCTCGAGAAATAACAACTTCGGAGTTAAATTTCATTAATTTTCCCAATAGTTAGGCAACCACAATAGTTTGCATCAAACTATTTAATGCACATATAATCATATTGATAAATTTTCAGAACATGTTTGGTGACCCGCAACCTACTCTTTCATGGTGGACGCAGTCAGCTGTGTGGGTCGCAGACTGCAATTAGCCAGGAAGGAAAAAATTGATATCCTCTTATTACAAGAGACTCGTGCCACTCCAGACTGTGATGGCTGTTTGGCAGCAACAGCAGAATGGCACTTGGTTTTTCAGTAATACAGATTCTGTGAGTGCGGGTATTGCTTTTTTTGTTAGTCCACGTTTGTCTGTCTCTCCCCCAATTTTTAAAGAAATCATCCCAGGCTATCTCGCCTCTGTGGAGCTTGAATACAATCAGAAACGATTTGTTTTTGTTAATGTCTACGCTCCAAGTGACAGTCCAGATAGAGGAGCTTTTTCAAAGATTCCTTTCATTTCTTGCAATACATATCTTCTGATACCTTGTTGTGCCTAGCAGGGGACTTTAATTGTACTTTGAACTCAACTTTAGATCGGAACAGTGCATAGCCACATCCAGCATCAAGTAGGCCTCTTTCCAATATTATATCACACCATGATCTTAACGATATATGGAGACACCAACACCGGAACCTACAACAAATTAGCTGGTGTCGAGTTTCACTAAATCATCTTTCACTTGCTCAACTTGATAAATTTTACATACCTAACTCTGCTATCAATCTTGTGACATGTACAGATATTGTTCCTTCTGGTTTCTCTGACCATTCCTTTGTAAAACTGTGCTTGTCACTTCCTGGTTTTATACACTGCACATTGTATTGGTGTTTTAATACTTCCCTTCTAAGCGACCCTCTTTTCAAGTCATCCTTCAAGGTTGTTTGGGAGAGGGTTGTGCATCAACAACATCAGTTTTTAAAGCTCTGTCAGTGGTGGGATTATGCCAAGGCGCAAATCCTTGTCTTCTGTCAGCAATACAACATGGTTCGCACACTCCTTGAAACTCCTTGAATTTCCTGGAAAATGAGATTCCATTTTCCAGTACTTGAAAGTCCTGGAAAAAAGAAAAAACTCCTTGAAACTCTTGGAAACTCCTGGAAAATAAACCTTTTTGTGTGCACTGTCCCTTACATATTTCTATCACACACATATATATATATATATATATATATATATATATATATATATATATATATATATATATATATATATATATTGTAAGAAAATAAGCCGACATGGTTCATTTTGCCATCAAAGGAAGGATTGATTGACCTGGATTAGGGTTATGTTCATTGATTCTGTATGCGGTTGTAAAGAGTAGTCATATATCAACCAATGAAAAGCATTGGAAATATATGCTCTAACAATTCATTGGCTGTTGATCGATGACGCCACCATAATCTCCCTTTCAGTAGCATATTGACTTAACTATTGAGTAACTACGTGAACGTCTCTGCGCGGAGAAACTTTTCGGCTGCAGAACTGAGAAGCAAAATGTCCAAAGTTTGTTATTTCAATACCACGTGGCTCAGCCATCCCAACTCGGAATTGGCTAGAAAGGGTGTCCACCACAAAGCAAGATGTCATGTGTGCAAGAAAGTTGTAGATATTTCGAACATGGGCGAAAGCGCGCTCAAAAGTCATGACAAGGGAACCAAACACGTTCGCTTGATGCAGCAGACGGCGGCCGATTCCCGTTCGCGAATTACGGAATTTTTTGGATCGGCGAGCACATCGGCACAAGCAGGTATCGTCATGAATATTTGTTTATGAAATAAACTATTAAGCATAAAACGCATCTGCCGTAATTCGATTTCAATGAACAAATCACGAAAAATTCCAGTTTGACTTTTTGTAACCAAGGGAGATAGATTTAGCACAGCTAAAATAACAGTATAATGGGTTGTCTCCCCTTGAATGATTATGAATGATGAGTGAAATAATATCCTCATTTCTTGAACACACAAACCATTCAATTTATTTTAATGGTACAAAACCAATAAATAAAATAAACATTGAATGATCCGAAATTATGATTATAATAACATATAATATAATATAATATAATTATATAAAATGTTATGACTCTCCACTCAGCAGAGTCAGATGAGGATCCTTGAATTACACGTTTTATTTCCGAAGACCACACGCATGCGGAATGTGGCTCAATGACCCTTCAGTCAGGTGTCTGGACCACATTGAGATTATGCTTCAAAACCATCATATATATATATATATATATATATATATATATATATATATATATATATATATATATATATATATATATATATATATATATATATATATATATATATATATATATATATATATATATATATATATATATATATATATAGTCACACAAAAGCAGAACTGGGTGTGGACTAAAAGTGTGTGCTAAGGGATAAAGAAATAAAGAAATAAATGTGGCAGTGGGCTTCTTCCCCCCTCCCTTGGGGCCCAAGGGGAAATTGCATCGGTCAATTCTCAGATATGCAACCCAACAGTTTATCTTTCAAACTAATGGCTTTCTAAACCTCCTACACCGACACATGTTTATAGCAAAGGCGAAACTCTTGTGATGAATAAGAACAGGAATGTGTGGGATATCAGCATGCACAGTTCTCCCAAGGAAATGCTGTTGTGCAGCTGCAGAGCCATAAAGGGTTATCAAAGACAAAGTGAAAACAGCATGATACATTTAAAGCAACATTTTAAAGCAAGGTTCGAATCCCGACAACTGATTAATATACAACTATCGACTATTGATTAGATATTCTACTATGGCTCAAATGTGACCACCTCGCATATCATCATTCCTCTCAGTCCCTCCTTGGTCATATTTGACCATACCCAGCCATACCTGATACTCACCAACCGAGTGGACCCCTATTTGGTTCCTCTAGCAGTTACCCCTCGGCCCCCGCGCCTGCCAAACGGGATTTGCAAATGTCGTGGATAGCCATCAACATTCTCCAAATGAGAAGTCCCCAACTTCCGGTGGTTCAGGTTAGCTTCTGTTGCCTTTTGTCCTGCCCACTGCCACACGTCTCCCATTAAGCTGTAGTATACAAATTTTATGTTAAGTCCACACCATATTAAAAGGCAATACAGTAATCCCCTGTTTCTCATGGGGGTTATGTTCCAAACCCTCCCGCGGTAAGTGAAAATCTGCGATGAATGGACGCCTCCACAAAACACATTTTAAACACATTTTAATCTCAATTAAACACATAAAGAAAACATTTGAAGCATAAAAATGCTTACTGTAAACTCAGTAACGTTGCAAAAACATTGTGATGGGCAGTTGCTGGCGTTGTTTCTTCACGGTGGTGAGGAGAGTTTTATTGGTTTCCATTGCGCCATCAAAAGCGTTCTTGAATTGCAACGCCCGAACCATAGAGGGATCCCATGCTTCAGCCATCCCCTGCAATTATTTGGCCGTTTTCTCCATTGTTGCTAAGCGTTCAAGTGATGGGCCTTCGTCGTCGTGCTCCTGCGATGGATCAGATTGTTCCTCCTCCTCCTCCTCCTCGCATGCAGACTTCGTAAGCTCAGCCAAATCCTCGTCCGTTAATGGGTCAGAGTTGGTTTCGATGAGGTCATTCACTTCGTCGTGCGTCATGTCGTTGAATCCTCCTCCTAGAATCTTCGCCAGCTTGACCGCCTTATCGATTTCCGAATGGTGAATTTGGTCTGCAGAAAAGGCTTTGTATTCGTGGACGCATTCTGGCCACAGCTTCTTCCAACAGGCGTTTAAGGTTTCTTTTTTCATTTCTTGTCGAGCCTTCTGAATTATTTGGAGACACGCTGCTATCGTGAAATCACGCCAATACGCCCTCAGAGAAAAATTGTCGTCGGAATCCATGGACTCCACGAGGTGCTGCAGCGCGTTGCGAATGTAAAGCGCTGATGTTGGCTTCGTCCTTATTGATGTAGCGTATGGTTGATTCATTAAAACCGTAATGGCGCCCAACCACGGCAAACGTCTTTCCTTTGGGCGGCATCGTCGGGCTTGGAGAAAAAAAACCTAGAAAATATATGTGTCGTTCACAAGCGAAACACTCAAGACAGCGAGAGTGTGCCTCGTGGGCAGCAGGCCAATCAGCGCCAAGGAGAAATGAATAGCGCGCTCTCTGTCTTTGTCTCGTGCGTTGTGTCGACAAACATACAAATTTTTATCTTGCCAAAACGAATTTTTTGCAAGATATGTTAGTCAGCTTGTATGTTTTTTTTTTTGTTTTTTTTTTTTTTGTTTGTCTGTAATCACGTATAAAAAATTCTGCAGAGCACAGTTATCATTGGAAATTTTTGTAACTTCGCATATCAGAGGCCTATAGAGGTCCCTTTCAGTGCACAAAATTTTGAAGGTCAAGGTCAAAGGTCAAGGTCACTGTCGCAAATCAGGGGAGTCGACGAAACCCTTATTTTTTGAGTAATTTTGATCGGATCGTCTTCAAACTTCATGGGAATATAGTTCATGGTCTGGCGCTCAGCTGATTAATTTTTGGTGGCGATTGGCCTTGACCTTCATGGTTAGCGCCTGAGGTCAAACATATTTGACCCCAAGGTCAAATTTTCAAGTTTTAGGAACCATATCGTGTAGTACCTCAAATTGAACACCTATATGAGTGCTTTCTAGATATGTCAAGCTTGAGACATTATGACGTCATTTGGTGACGTTATGAGGCAGAAGCATATTTTTCATGGTTACTCTGTAGAACGATTCTCATCGGAATCTCTCGTAGGCAGATATTTCTCAAGGAGTCGCTCCTGGTGGATAGCAGCTCTGTTCACCTCAGTGTGACCTTAAAGAAGTCACACGTGGTCACCTTTTGGCAAGATACGGGTCACCCTGCGGGGACATTGTTTTTTTTTTGTTTGTTATGAAGATACTTTCGAGCGCCACGCGTTATAATTTATTGCTTAAATAATTTATATTTTATATATTATTACCGCGATGTACCGGGGGAATCCGCAGAAAAAATTAGTTACGTTCCAAGGGAAAACCCACGATGAAGCGGGGGTTGACTGTACTGTTTTATGTAAGCAGCAATTGTAATACTATCGTTTAGACAATTCTACGTAAGCAAGTAGCAAAAGTAACACTCAAGGCACAGGTGTAAGCACGTCCAGTGCAGGAGTCACATCTTGCGCTGGAAGGCAAAACAGCACGCACTCTCTCCTGGGTTAGTCATCTGTTTTAACAAAGAGGAATGGTTGAAGACCTTGGCCTAGGTCCACGTATATGACATCTAACTGGGGTCCCACCTGAAGGCCCTGGTCGTCTCCCTCCCCATTACTGGCCGAATCGTCCTCATCAGAGAGTTCGCTGTTAATTATTATAATGGCCAGGGTGAGGGGTAACGCTGCACAGCATTTCTTTAGACAAATGGTAAGAAGAAGGTTAATTAGAAACACTCCAAAAATTACCACTACGGTGATTAGCAGTGCTGACCCTATGAGGCGCAACAACCAACCTCCCCAGCCCTGGAAGATCGACTTCCACCATGCGTCACCTTCCTCATGTTCCACTCGATCGCTAGTGAGAGCTTCCACCACCTTTTTAATTCGGGCCACCGCACGATTAGTTATGTCCTTAGGGTCCGGAATCCAGACGCAACATTCTCCTTCGATCATCCCGCATACCCTTCCTTGTTCTGCTAGAAGCATGTCTAAAGCTACTCTATTCTGCATTACCATGGCGCACATCGATACTAGCATATCTGTTAACTCCGTATAATAAACCATGGTTACATTACCTAAATATTCCAAGACTTGCGAAAGTTGATCTATCCTAATGCTATTAATTGTAGTACCGGCATGTGGTATGAAAAGGCCAATGGCTTTCTCCCACCATGTGCCTTTGATAACTCCTAAACGTATTGATACACCGGCCCATCCCTCTGGATCCATCGTTCCTGGCACGCTGCGTCGGTACCGTGGTTGTGCAGGGGTAGGGTGAAAAGTGGTCTTAATCCTGCTATCTGGAAATACTGAAGCTAAATAACAACTCCCTTCCCACCTTTTTGGTAAGTAGGGGTAAGCTTTGTCCCCGCAGACTAAGTGAATGCCTTTTGGCAGGATCATCCCGTTGTCGTGATGTAAGGCTTCTTTTATCGTGAATGTTACTTGCTCCTCTACTTGGACGTCCGGGTTAACAGCGATGACTTTCTGGTCAGCCGATCTCGGGAGGGGAAGTTGAATCTCACACTCTGACTTCCCCATGCTGTTTGCTCCCTGTCCTGTAAAACAGACCGCTCCCCTGGTGTTTTCCACCCATAGGGGAGGTCAGGTCAGGTCAGGTATGGGAGCATGTGCCAGAACAGCACGTCGCTGCGTCCACTTTCCGCCGGTACTCCAGGGGCCTCCGTCTGGCCATCCCCCAGGCAGATGCCAGGCCCATCCCCATCTCCTTGAGATGATGGTCAACCTGTTGCAACCATGAGGTACGTGGTCGACCCACTGGCCTCCTCCACTCATGAGACTCCCTCGCTGAGAGAATCTGGTGAGCAGGATCAGAGTCAGGAAAACGAGCCACATGTCCATACAGCCGCAACTGACGCTCACGGACTATGCAGGTAACAAATCTCATCCGAGTCTCTCTCAGCAACCGCTCGTTGGACACAAAATCCGACCAGCGATAGCCAAGGATTCTCCGAAGAGACCTGGTACCAAAAGAATTAAGTCTCCGTCTCAGATCCTTGGTCAGAGTCCAAGTCTCGCACCCATAGAGTAAGACTGGAAGTACCAAGGACCTGAAGACTCGGACTTTCGTCCTCCCGCACAGGTACCGGCAGCGCCACACCCCATGATCCAGTGAATCCATGACTCCCCAGGCCCGACCCAGACGCCTATTGACCTCTGACTCGCAGCCAGCAGAGACATGAATATCACTGCCAAGGTAAGTGAATCTCTCCACGACCTCAACATCCTCACCACAAACAGACACAGACAGGACAGCAGCATCCAAGATGTCACCGAAAGCCTGGATCTTAGTTTTGACCCAAGAAACCCGTAATCCCAACGGCTCTGACTCCTCATTCAGCACCTCGAGGGCCCCCAAGAGGATGTCTAAAGTCTCCGCAAAGATGACGGCATCATCTGCAAAGTCAAGGTCCGAGATCTTGACATTCCCAAATGACGCACCGCAACTTGATCTCTCCGACATCCTCCCTAGAATCCAGTCCATACAAGTGCTGAAAAGTGTGGGGGCAAGTACACATCCCTGACGAACTCCAGTAACAACTGGAAATAAGTCAGAGATGGTACCACCACACTTCACAGCACTCTCAGTATCAGAGTAGAGTTCAGACATCAGATCGATCAGTTTTGGTGGCACCCCACGAAGACCAAGAATCCTCCAGAGGACATCCCGATTCACTGAATCGAACGCTTTACAGAGATCAACATAGGCTGCAAGCAGCCCCTGCCGAAACTGTCGTCTGCGTTCGGTGAGGACACGAAGTGCAAGGATACGGTCAATCGTTGACCTCTTTGGTGTAAAGCCTGACTGCTCTGGACGCTGGTGCTCAAGCAGATGGTGGCGAACCCTATCGAGAATTATCCGAGCAAAGACCTTGCCCGGCACTGAGAGCAGCGTCACCCCTCGGTAGTTGTTGCAATCTTGGCGATCACCCTTCCCTTTCCAGAGAGGGACAACAAGGCCCCTCTTCCAGTCAGTTGGGATGATGCCTGTGTTCCAGGCAGAGCACACAACTGCATGCAACGACACGAGTGCAGCATTTCCACCAGCCTTGAGAAGTTCGGCATGGATGCCACAGATCCCTGGAGCTTTGCCCCGTTTCAACTGGTTCACCGCAGCCCGTGTTTCCACAAGCGTAGGTGGACCACAGTTGATTCGAGAGTCAGCAACAGGGATTGTTACACCCTTGACGTCCAACTCGACAGTTGGGGGATCAGCCTGGTACAACCGCTCAAAGTAACCGGCCCAGCGGGCCTTCACTTCAGACTCCTCTGTCAAGAGCCTACCACTCTCTGCTCGAACTCTAGTGCTCCAAGGGATGGGCTTGGATGAACGTAATGCGCGAATTCCCCTGTAAGCGGGACGAGAATCACCTGTCCACAGGTGATGCTCTACCCCCTCACAGATTCTTCGCATATAGGCCTCCTTGTCCACCCTCAGTGCACGTACAGTTTTACGCCTCAGCTCCCTGAACAGCTCAGCTCTGCCATTCAGCCTGGCCCTGCGACTCTGGTCAATGGTATCCAGTGTCCCTTGAGAGACAAAAATTCTTCTTTGCCCTGTGGTGAGCTCCAAGGCATCCACCGGCAACATCAAGGACGGTGGTCTTGAAGGCGCTCCACAACTCTTCAGGACCCCCCAAAGCACCCAGACCCCCCAAGTGTCCACTCAGCCTGTTCGCAAACTCCTCAGCTACTCTCTCATCCCTGAGCTTGGCAACATCCAGCCTCGGCTGGGATGGTACCATTCTCCAGGATTTAAGGTGCAGCTTTAGAGTTGCTACAACAAGCCGGTGGTCAGTATTGAGGAACTGAGCACTCCGGTAGACCCTGCAGTTCTGGATCATCCTCCAACGACCGTCAATGATGACATGGTCAATCTCCTTTGCCACACCGCCAGCGTTGGAATACCAAGTCCAGCGATGAGCTTGTGGGCGCTGAAACCATGAACCAGCCACCCTGAGTCCATGACTTCTTGCAAAGTCAAGGAACTTAGTGCCATTCTGGTTCATAGTTCCTGACCCATGGGGACCAACACACACCTCATAACCGTCCCTATCAGTTCCAGTCGATGCATTGAAATCCCCCAAGACTAGAAGTGTATCTCGTCTGGGGCACTGATCAACCACAGACTCGAGTGTGGCGTAGAATGCATCCTTCACGGTGAGATCACTCGCCTCAGTCGGAGCATAAACAGAGACCAGGGAAATGACACCTAAGGAGTGACAAATCCTTAATCTCATAATACGCTCGTTGACCGGTGTTACCTCAATTATCATTGGGGTCAGCTTATTGGACACAGCTACAGCAACTCTTTGGGTATGGTAACCATCAGAGCGACCAGACCAATAGTAGGTGTAACCACCCACCATTATCTCACCGCAATCCGGTCTCCGAACCTCAGAGAGAGCTGCAATCCCGATGTCCAAACGCTTGAGCTCAGATGATAACAGAGACAGGTGATCATCCTCTCTTCGGGATAGGACATTCCAGGCACCCACCTGAAGGGACCGCCTCAGGTTAACCCAAGGAGACCGCCGTCTGGTGGACGACACCTCAGCACCACTCCGACACACTCTCCCGCAATCTGACCCAGGGATGTTACCCCGTGGTTTCCCTCCTATCAAAGTTTGGGGGTCCCGAAGGCTTTGCCTCAATCCCGTCATCCGGTGAGCTGCCCTACGAAGGGAAGCTGCACAGGAGGTACTCCCACGGAGTGGGTTTTCAGATTTTTTTGCGTTTTTGCGTTTTGCAGAATGAAGGGTTTTACGGTGGCTGGAGTGCAAATCCTGCCACCAACCTCCTAATAAGAAGTGACCCAACTGCAGGAGGACGTCCGCAGACACAGTTGGGCACTAGATATGGATGGCCGTTGGCTCACAAGGAGCTCCTCCGCCCTTTGGGAGAGGGGAGACGGCATAGGGGAGATGGCACCACCATTACATTGGCACTTGGATTTTTCTCTGCATAGACCCGTTGTGTGTAACCATGGGCTGTGGTTGTAGCTTTGAGTCCTTCCACTGGTCTGGTTATATGATTGAAGAAAGTTAATGGTAGCACGAAAAGAGGAAGTCCTGTCATGAGGCCGGATTTGGGTTTTCGGCACACCCAGCACTCACTCCGGTTCTCAATGTTTGCTATCTCTGTGGTTAGGGCTACATAGGTATTCGGGGGTCTTGTTGGCGCCCCCTTCCTACGTACCTTGAAGTGCATCCAATTATCCTGTTCTGTGTGGTTGCTCCAAAGAATGAGGCAAGAGTATTCAAACGGGGTGTCATCTGGTACTATTGGAATTCTAGTTATCAGACTCGCGTGCTGGCCCCATTCATATCCTTGTTTTGTGCTGAACCGTTTTTGTCTGGGTTTCTGCTTCCTTACTTGCCAAGCCACCTCGAGGTCATGTTCCGCTATCATGTAGTACCATAAGATGCCCTTCAGGCCCTTGTGTCGTTCTACCAAGTCACTCGACCCATTTGCCAGGATGCAGGTAATTTCTATGAGTTGTTGAGGTTGGATCAGTACCCTATTTCCATCTATTGGGTGTGGAATCATTGACGAAAAAGGTTTGCTGGGGTGAGCTGAAAAGACTCTTACCGTATCTAACTCTTTGTTATGTGTTGTTCGAAATTTTGCATATGTACTTGCTGTCGTTTTCCCTCCAGTCACTTCTCTCCTGTGTCGCTGCGGAGGTGCTGCTAATTCACTTTCGTTTCCCCTTTCGCAGTGGAGGTGTGGGAGGTGTGTATGTGTATGTGTATGATTCCAATTGCTTGAGACTATTAGTTCGCTGCCTAGTAACCGGTCCCCCCCCACAAAGGAGTAGAGTCAGTACCAGGAGTTGCATGTTGTGTCATCAAAGGTTCTGTCGCTGTCTCTGGGATTACAAGGTTTCTGTCGTCTATATCTGCCTGTTCCACGTTCGGCAGGGTGTTCAGCTCAGGTTCCGGTTCCGCGTCTGGTGGGGCGTCCGGCTCCAGCTCTGGTATTCCAGGATCTCTGTCGTCTATGTCTTCCAGTCCCGTGTCCGGCAGGGCGCCCGGCTCTGCCTGCAGTGGGCCTCCCGGCTCTGCCTGCAGTGGGCCTCCCGGCACTATCTCACCCTGTCTTGACGGGTCGGCTCCGTCCTGGTTTGGTGGTGGTGGAGGGGGTCCCTGAAGATGTATCCCGTCTTCCACCTCGTCGTCGTCTTCACTATCTCGGTAAAATACTGAATCGGACACCGCAGGAACCTCTGCTGGGGTTACCTCCTCCGGTTCCCTGGTTTCGTCGGCCTCCTTGGGCGCTCGCTTGCAGTGTGAGTGGTGTATCCATGCACTCTTACCTCTCACTTTAACGGCAGAGGGCGTGGTCAAGAGTACAGTGTAAGGTCCGGTCCACTTGGGTTGCAGGGCGTTTTTCTGCAGGAATTCTTTCACCCAAACCCGCTCACCGGGTTGGAAATCATGTAATGAGTCTCCAGCAGGTATCGGCAATGCTTCCTGTACCTGCCAGTGAAAGGTCCTAATAGTAGCAGTGAGTGTCCTGCAAGAATTCATCATTCCGTCGGTTATACATGACAAATCCCAATCTCCCATATCTGGCAGAGCCGAGGCCGGTAACTGCATAGGGCGTCCTGTTATTATTTCATGGGGCGAGAGCCCCCTCGTGGCATTATTTGTTTCTCGCATTTTCATGAGCACTATAGGCAGTACGTCTGGCCAGGGCATTGCTTGGCCCTCGCAGAGTTTGCAAAGCGTCTGCTTTAGAGTTTGATTCTCCCTTTCTACTGCCCCTGCTGACTGAGGGTGGTACGGACAGTGTAGTTTCTGGTTAATACCCAAGCCTTCGGCTGCCTTTGCCATCACTTTTGCCGTGAAAGACCCTCCTTGGTCCGATGATAGTCGTGTTGGAATCCCAAATCGCGGAATTACTTCCTGTAAAAGCAGTTTGGCCACCGTATCAGCTTCCTGGTTGGTAGTGGAAAAGGCCTCTACCCACTTAGAGAACATATCCACGATTACCAACACATATTGGTGGTGTTTGTATGCCGGCATTTTTACAAAATCCATCTGAAGGTGTTGAAACGGTCCAGACAGGGGTGGGTGTGCTCCCCGTTTCTTGGCTGCATACTTCCTATTATGTCTACCACAGGTCGCACAATTGCGAACCACCTCTGTCGCTGCTATCGTCACACCTGGAGCATTCCAGGTTTGAGGAATAATTTCCGTCACTCCTTTTATCCCCACATGGCCCTGCGCATGTGCAGTTGGAACTAGCCACGGTAGCAATATCCAGGGTACAAACGGCCTATTTCGCTCATCCACCCATACTCCATGTGTGTTTTTCTTTGCACCTCCCTTCACCCTCCATGATTCCTGTTCTTCTGTAGTTGCAGAGACTTGCAGATCTTTCAGCTGTTCTTGCGTTTGAGGGCCATCTACCATTTGCTCCACGTAAAGTTCGGTCGTTGGTTGTGGGTTCGCCTCCTCCTCATCGAGCACTGCTTTTGCCACTAAATCTGCTCTTTCATTGCCTTTTGACACTTCATCTGTCCCTCCTGTGTGAGCTTTGCATTTAATCACTGCAATCTGCTGCGGCTCTTGTGCTGCTCGTATTAGTCGTTTGATCAGGTCCCCATGTCTGATAACCTTCCCAGAGGACGTCTTAAAGCCCCGTAAGGCCCAAATGGCGGTGGAGTCATGTAAGATGCCCCAGGCATATCTGGAATCTGTGTATATGTTCAATGTTTTTCCCGCACCCAGCTCACATCCGCATATTAGCGCTTCCAGCTCAGCTTGTTGGGCTGAAAATCCCTTCGGTAGCAATTCTTTCCTCAAGGTGGCACTTGCGGTGCATACGGCAAAGCTAGCGATCGTTTCTCCCCATCGGTTCTTCCTCGCCGCTCCATCTACGAACAGTTCTAATTCCACATTCTCGATCGGGGCTTCCTGTAGATCGCGCCTCACCTTTGTCTCTTCCACCAGCACTCGTTCACACACATGTGCCTCTCCCTCATCGCTCGTTGGCATTAGGGAGGCTGGGTTCAGTGGCAAACATCTTTCGATAGTTATATTAGTTGCCTGCAAAAGTACCAGGTCATGTTGAACTGCCCGTGCCGCCGATATATGTTGTGTCTTGTTTTGCCGTATCAGCGCCGCCACATCATGCGGCACTTTCACGGTCAGCGGAGAACCCAAAACCAGCGTCGCTGTTGCAGTTACTGCGTATTGTGTTGCTGCCACTGCCGTAAGCACCCGGGATAGGCGGCGGCGACCGGATCCAAATGACTACTGTAGTACGCAATCGGCCTATTCTTTCCTCCGTTTTCTTGCGTCAGCACTGCTTGGGCGAACCCTCCTCTTTCGTGGACGAATAGGGTGAAGTGAAGATCATAGTTCGGTAGTCCCAATGCTGGTGCCGAGGACAAGGCCTGTTTCAATCTTTCAAAGTCTTTGTCCGCATCATTCGTCCAAGAGATCTTATCCCCCTCTGCCTCCCTTACCATATCGTACAGTGATCGCGCCCGAACCGCATAATCGAATATCCACTGCCGGCAGTACCCCGTCATCCCGAGGAACCGCCGCAATTGTCGCAATGTATTGGGTTTTGGATGTTCTAGGCTTCTCTGTCCCTGCTCCAGTATATGTCCCAAATACGTCACTCTTGGCTGTGAGAACTGCAATTTGTCTTTGCTGACTTTGTGGCCCTTTCGGGCAAGAGCTGTTAACAGCGCGAGTGTCCGTTTCACATTTCATCTGACTGTCCAAGCACACCAATAGATCGTCCACATATTGTATCATCACTGATCCTTCCGGGAGCTCTATGTCCTCCAAGTCTTTCTTCAAAGCCTGCGAGAAAAGCGTTGGACTATCGCAGAACCCTTGCATGAGTACAGTCCAGGTGTATTGTTGTTCGTCGTAGTTAAAGGCAAACAAGTGTTGCGACTCCTTGGCTTGCGGTATGCTAAAGAACGCCGAGCACAAATCTACCACGGAGAAGTGTGTTGCAGTGGACGGCACCCCTGACAGTACCGTAACAGGGTGTGCCACCACGGGAAAGGACGCTTTCATGCACTTATTCACCACCCGCAGATCTTGTACGAACCTCCATTTGTTTCCCCCGGGCTTCTTCACCGGCAGGATTGGTGTGTTGCATTGTCTTTTTGTAGGTATTATCACCCCTTGCTCGCGCAATGTTGCTAGCACCGGAGCGATCACCTCTATTGCCTCTTTGTGCAATGAGTATTGAGCCACTCGAGGCAGGGGTATCCCCTCTTTCACCTGGATGGATACGGGTGTTGCGGCCAGCACTCTGCCCACATCATTCAGATGTCGTGTCCATAGTTCGACAGGTACTTCCTGTAATCTTTCCTCCATTCTCGTTTCTCTGTTGGCCCGGCAGCGGGACCTTTCGCTGTTCATCTCATATCTTTCTAACATACATGTCAAAATCTGATCAGGCAAGCATACCTTCCATCCATCCCCCCGTCGGCTGGCCTGTGAAGCGTTCCGGGTTTCGCTCTCCCTTTGTAGTGGTTCCCGGGCGCATCTCAATCTGGTCATCATTCTTCCCAATTCTCCGGCACTATGTCCTTTACTGACCGCCATTGAGACGTGCGGGGTAAGTCCTTCTCTGTGCTTCATTAGCTCACGTTCCTCGGCGGTTAGTTCCACCTCCATTGCCGCTCCCTCCTTTCCGATCCACAGAGTGGTTGTCATTAAAGTGCGTGTGGCGGTGTAATCTTCATGTACTCTATCCGAGTAATCAAAATCTTGCCCTGTTTCGTCATAATATACCGTACAGTGCAAAGGCAGTTCCACTTCTTTCAACTCAATGTTGTTGCTACGCAACCATTCCTCTACGTCCCACAATCTTTTCGCACTTTCCCAATCCCTAGTCAGTTTATCTCTCCCCTCTTGTGACACAATCCGCAACCAATAAACTACCGGTCCGAGTTCGGTCATCATGAGGGTCATCACTTCCTCTTGCAATGCTAACGGAGCATCTATGAAGACTCCGTCTTGCCTGCACGTTATCGTACATCCCATTCTGCACAACAAATCTCTCCCCAACAAATTCATCGGGGTGTGTTTAGCGACCAAAAATGCATGTTCTCCCCGCAGGGTCCTGCTTCAATTCGTAATTTATCCGAAATCGGGATATCCTCTCTCCGTCCCGACACCCCCACCACACTCACCGACTCGCCTGAGAGTGGCAGGTTCTTTATCTCTCCTTGTTTTAATGTTGACGGGTGGCCCCTGGGTCTACTAGGAATGTTACTTGTCTCCCCTCTACGTTCAAGGTCATGGTCAATTCCCTTACGTTCCGCGTTTCTCTTTGCGGAGCCACCACGGTGTCCTCATGTCAATAGTTTCTTTCCACTGTTTCCCCTCGCTTTTCATGTTCTCTAGGGGGCGCCGTTGGTCTCTCTTGCTGTTGTGGTGGCCGTGAGCCCCAGCCTCGTTGTTTAAGAGGTGCCTTGCACTCCCGGCTCCAATGTCCGAATTTACCGCAGTTAAAACATTCTCCCTGTCTTTGCAGCTCATTCTCTCGCCAAGGTCTCTGCTGGGCCCGTTCGACTTCATACCGGGGTTCCCAATCTGGATTGTCCCAGCGAGGCCTTCCTTCCCTCTCTTCGTATTTACGGCTCTTCAATTCGAGGTTTCTTACAACCATAGCTTGGGCATCTTTCTTTCCTCTCCGCTCCTCTTCTCTTAGAATCTGCCAGGCTTGCCTCGCCCTTTCAAACACAGCATCCACGCCAGTCGTTTTCCACCCTGGCATGTCCGCCTTCAACTCTCGCCTTATTTCGTCGCACAGTCCATCAACAAACATAGTGTTCAGAAAGTGTAGGGGTGCCTGTGCTCGGTTGTCATATCCTGAGTGCAGCTCAATCTGTTCATACAGTCGTGCTTTGTACTCGGCAGGTGATTCCTTGGGATTCTGTGTAATATCCTGTATTGCCTGCCAATCCATTATCCTTGGGGCCATCTCCGTCGCAAGTTCATCCATCAGGGTTTGTACCCTACCCCTGTGCAATGCCTGTGCTTCTCGGTCGGCTCCCGCTGGGTAATGTCGGTTTAAAGTGCGATCCTCCTCTCCTTCTCGTTTGATGCCCCAGGCCGCCGAACGCGAGCTCCAGACCGAACTGTGCAGCACAGCGGTGCATATAAACCCTATGTCCGTCCTGGTTGCCCCCTGCATTTTTATCTGATCGTGTAATATCTGAATTGCCCTTCTTGGGTTTTTCTTTAGCTTTTATGCTAGCTTTTACTCCCCTAATGTCTTGTGGTGTCCATGACCTCCAAACCCAATCTCCCCCTGCCGCTTGCATCATGGGGAACTGGTGAATGTCTGCCCTCCTCTCGCTCCGTCCACCTCTAAGACGGGTTAAATTCCTTTTGTCGTCCCAAGTCGTGTTGTCGTCCTTCGGTCTACGTCATCGTTGATTTCCGCTATCTGTGCTAACGCTTGTTTCAACTTCTCCTGTCTCTCCTCACTTTGTATCTTGACCTCCGTCAGCTGCTCTAGCGCTTGTTCCGGTTCCTTCTGTTTGTCCTCTCCCTGTGTCTTGACCTCCATTAGCTGGTCTAGCGCCTGCTTTAGTTTCCCTTGTCGTTCCTCGTCTTGCATTTTTCGTTGGTTCACAGTCCCTTCTCGTCCGAGTCGCCTATGCTCTGTCTCGACTTGCGACTCCATTAGCCATGCAGCCAACGCTTTCCAGTGTTGTCCACTTTGTTTCGGGCCTCCTGCTTTGCCCTCTGTCAGCACATTACTCACTGTCTTCAGTATCTTTGGATCTAAAGATCCAGTCAGCGGAAAGGGATTTTTTTCTCCCCGCAGTCCACTTCACCCAGTCCTGTATTCCCTTTACCTTATCCATTTCATATTTTTCACTGATAACTTTCAATGTTGTTGCTTTTGGTATCTTTTCGTTCTTTGAAGATTTATTCCCCATCTTATGTTCTTATCTTATCAACCGCCTGATAGCTGTAAATCGCTTCTCCTTTTACTTCGGGACCGAAATCCCTTTCAGTCAACCGCCTTAAGCCTCAAATCCCAATGAAGGCCTTTAACCTTCCCTCTATATGGTACAGGATTCCAACCTGTTCTCTCCTTATTTCACACGGATAACCTTTATCCTCTTCCCTTCCAGGTCCCAACAACACTGCCTGACAGCCCTCCCTTTGTGCTCTTCAGACAAAACGCATTCGAATCACCTCATGTGTTTTTACCATTACAGTTCTTGATTCGAGCAGATCCTGGAGCTGCGTCCGGCGCGGCGCTGCCCACCAAGTGTACAGCGCTCGTCTAATTGGGGCTCCCTATTTTAGGTGCCCAACGTGCGATCGTCACGTACCTTTTAGCTGAACCCTTGCGATCGCTGTACACCAAGTGGAGTCCCGCCGTCCACACCGCCAGCATCAGTCGAATCCCATCCTCATCGCCAAATGTTATGACTCTCTACCCGGCCGAGTAAGATGACAGAGTCAGATGAGGATCCTCGAATTACACGTTTTATTTCTAAAGACCACACACATGCGGAATGTGACTCAATGACTCTTCAGTCAGGTGCCTCTGGACCACATTGAGATTATGCTTCAAAACCATCATATATATAGTCACACAAAAGCAGAACTGGGTGTGGACTAAAAGTGTGTGCTAAGGGATAAATAAATAAAGAAATAAATGTGGCAGTGGGCTTCTTCCCCCCTCCCTAGGGGCCCTAGGGGAAGTTGCATCGGTCAATTCTCAGATATGCAACCCAACAGTTTATCTTGCAAACTTATGGCTTTCTAAACCTCCTACACCGACACATGTTGATAGCAAAGGCGAAACTCTTGTGATGAATAAGAACAGGAATGTGTGGGATATCAGCATACACAGTTCTCCCAAGGACATGCTGTTGTGCAGCTGCAGAGCCATAAAGGGTTGTCAAAGTCATTGTGAAAACAGCATGATACATTTAAAGCAACATTTTAAAGCAAGGTTCGAATCCCCACAACTGATTAATATACAAATATCGACTATTGATTAGATATTATACTATGGCTCAAATGTGACCACCTAGCATATCATCATTCCTCTCATAAAATACTTAATTGAAAATTGTAAAACGGTAAATTATGAATAAGGTTATGATAATCATTTTTTTTATCATTGAAATTGTTCTAAAGTTTATGGCTTTGGAATCAACCCGACTGAGAAAATAAATCGTACTGATATTTAATGAAATTTAATGAGCAGAAAAGAAGGCTTCCAACTTAAACGTATTTGGTCTTGCACCGAACTTCAAAGCGCTTCTGAAACAAAAGGTTAACAGCAGTTATGTGCTACTCTGATGAGTCCTTGACTAAAAAAAAATCAGAAAAAGCAGATGGATTTTTACATCCGTATTTGGGACAATGATTAGGTAAAATCACGATACTTGGACTCAAAGTTTGTCGGCCATTGTACTGCTGATGACATGCTTGAGGAATTTAACACCGTGCTGGAGGGTTTAAATCCACGCAACCTGATACAGATCAGCATGGACGGGCCCAGCATGAATTGGAAATTCCATCGCAGCATGCAA
>NC_140969.1:78475644-78488144 GCF_056783735.1 Eptatretus burgeri | reverse complement strand
GATAACAAGTGACATTAAATGCAAAAACTTCTGAGAAAGTTTGTAAAAAGTATTTTCTTCACAGATTTATTAATATATACATTTTTTTGTCTCATACGATAAAACAGTGTTGTGTGAAATTGCCTTTAAATATTGCAGCTTAGTTGCGGCTTTTAAGATAAGTATGTAAAAGTGTTATGTTTTTCCAAAGATTTGTAGTTTTTTAATTAATATATACTGTTACGAATTTGGGAATTCGATTGCACACAACATTCAGGTTCCTTTAGTCAGTTATGTCAATAAGTGCTTGTTCCCTCGATAGTTCACCTTCCATTGTTTAATGGGCAGAAATCGATTAAGTGTGCTGTCATTCAATTTAATAGTTATGGAGCGATCATAACACAATGGAGACACCCCTCCCCCTCTTCTGCAGAGAGGAAGAAGAGCCCTCCCGTCCAGTGATTCATGACATCAACAACTCCCTCACACCCGTGGTTGAGCGGGGGATGGAGCACGAGGGCATGAGTCATGCCGGGAGCGGGGGAGGGGGCGGATAGGAATAAAAAAGGGATACTTTGCTTTGTTCGGGCTGGCTTTCAGTAGAGCTTCAGTTTCAGCTTTGGCTTGGCTTTTAGTAAGCTTTCTGCTTTGGAGGCTTTTTGGAGAGCTTTTTGCTTCGGCTTGGCTTTTCAGCAGGCCTTCGGGTTCTGCTCGGCTCGGAGTTCTTGGTCCTCGCTTTGTTCATCGGAAGAGAGTTGAGCTGGTTGCTTGGCTCGAGCTGCTGGTGGTGGCTTCTTTCTCTTGGTTCGTGTTGTGAGAGGCTTTGTTCATCGGAAGAGAGTTGAGCTGGTTGCTCGGCTCGAGCTGCTGGTGGTGGCTTCTTGCTCTTGGTTCGTGTTGTGAGAGGCTTTGTTCATCGGAAGAGAGTTGAGCTGGTTGCTATGCTGGCTCTTCTTGGTTCGTGGAGCTCTTTGTTCTCCGCTTGGTTCCCGGCTTGGTGCGACTCATCGGCCTCATCTTGGAGGTGGTTCTTCGAGATAGTGATGCATCGACGGGACGGATCGCGCCTCGTCTGACCAGCACGTGTTCAGAGCGCGAGATGATTCGCTGGAGCTCGGGAAGGATCGCGGCTCACGGCGATTGGATCCAGCTCGCTCTCGCTCTCGCCCGGGTCCGAACAGCTTGAAGACCACACGAGGTGGAGAGGTTTGAGAAAGGTTCTGGGTCTCAGCTCATCTGTCCTCTGAGTTGGAGTCCTTAGTAAAGGCATCAGCCACCATTTATTGTGTGTGTGTGTACGTACGTGTATAAGTGGTGCCGTGTCTATCAAGTAGTAAACTGTTAAGTGCAAGTGTGTAGATAATATTAGCACGGTTGTAGTTCTTTTGTCTTGCTTTTGTTGATTGCATAATTGTATGCGTGTTTGCCTTGCCTGATTGTATATGTGCATGCCTACATCCGTACTTTGTAAATAAATGTCCTTTTGTGAATGTACACCCGTTCGTCGCGTCCTTTTCCTTCAAATTGAACTGCCGTATTGCAGTCGAAATAATAGCTGGCTTTTTAATAGCCGATAATAGAATTGGATCCAACGGGGCTTTCGCGATAATACCCCGCTCGGTTATCCCAAAACGGAGCGGGCTGCTTTAGCGGCTCGTTTCCAAGCGGGCCCCGTTGAGGTACAGTCTCTCGGTAGTCTACCCGCGCGATTAATTCGGTAAATCGATCATTCGGCGATCGGACCCTGTAGCGTGGGTGGAGTGTTGACTCGGCTGTGGTGTGCATTAAAAACACACCCGTAGCTGCATTTCAGCGTTGTTCCGAAAGCTGCGACTAGATTGCTACGTCGGTGGGCGAGCGTGGCCGCTATTAGCTCGAAACGGTCGTCCGCACGCTGGCGGGCGGAAATCTGTAACAATACGTTTTCATGCTTCATTCAGTAAAACAGTATTGGGTGAAATTGCCTTTACTTACATGTATTGCGGGTCAATCATGAAAACAATGAATAAAAAAGACTGATTATAGAATTTTGTGCATTCCTCCAATCAGAATCAGTAAGTTGTTGAACACAAGGTACGAAATCGGCTAATCCGCGGGCCCACCATGGACCCCAAAATTTAAACATGAAATAGTAGTATTTTTTGGGTGGAATGTGGGTCTTTGATCTCAACCGCGGTCTGAACCGTCAAAGTTCAGTCAAAAACAACCGCGGTCAAAGTCCTGCAACAGCAGTCCTCCACGAGGGACATCCAAGGCTATCTGTCAGCATCCCGCAAGCAGACTACCATCAGCAGTTTCTTTAAGAAGGCCTAAATTATCTGTTAAATTCTGTTTTCTGTAATAATTTTTGGTGTAAATCTGTATTTAATTCTGTATACCAGCCGATTTCTATATTCTGTAATAATTTTTGGTGTTTAATTCTGTATTCCAGTCGATTTCTATATTCTGTTTTGTTCCTGCAACCAAAAAACACATGTACAAAATGTATATAATATTTGTAAATAAAACATGTACATAAATTAATTTATTTCTTATTTTTTATTTAATTTAATTAATTTAAGACATTTGAAAAATACTGGTTCGTTTCCTGAACTGAATCCCAATCCGTTTTTGCAGCACTGACTGACCTTGACCTTGAACTGTTTTATTCACTTCTACGTAAATTATACGGCCATAAATCTCAAATACTCTCCCCAAAATTAAAAAAAAATGTATATATAACATAATGTCGGCGGTTATTGGCATAAATTATCTTATATTTTGTTTAATTCAATGTTGAAGACCGCTCGAGCAATGCCGCCAAAATCAGGTCACGTGACCAATGGCCGCAAGGTTAGTGTTGTTGGGTGAACGCGCCTCGCATGTTTTCCACTTGTATTCCCTATCTTGTCCGTAATCTTGTCCGTTGGTGCAAGATTCTATTTTATTAATATTACTCGCGATTTTCTTAATATTATTGACGGATCCGCGGATCGTCTAAGCCGCGGATTTTTATTTTATGGACCCCAACGGCCGCGATTTAAAAGTTTTAGTGTATAACACAAGCATTATGTTTCCTTGAAAATGACAATTTGTCCTGGAAAACTCCGAGGAAAACTCCTGGAATTTCATTCAGTCAGGACTGTACGAACCCTGTAACAAAATTAACTGCTCTCAAAGTAAACAATTATGTATTGACGCCTTGAAACAAGAGATTCTTTGACTACAGGGAGGGGCTTGAGGACCTCTGTGATGATAAAAGGTGTCAACTCCTCTATGAAAAACAAACTCTGCTTAAGGAATTAGTTCAAGGAGATGGTATCGGTGCCTTAGTCAGGCTGAGAGTCAGTGGTTTACTGTCTGCAAACACTTGTTGTCAGGATTTTTTTAAGTTTCAGAAAACAAGCAAGGCGAATCAGCAATTACTTAGTCTTTGGTCGAGTGTTGGGCATATTCTGGATAACAATACAGAAATTGTGCACTTTGTTTGAGCGTATTTCGAGAATATGTTTTCTTTTCAATCCAACGATATGCCTGCAATGCAAAATATTGCAACTAATTTACCACAGATAGATGAGCATCAGCAACACTTCTTGAATGAAAACATTAGTCTTGGTGAACTTAAAACTGCGCTGGATGGCCTTGTTGACCATAAGGCTCCTAGCTTTGATGGGTTGCCAGCTGAGTTTTATAAAATTTTCTGGGATTTGCTTGGTCCTGCTTTGCTCTCAGTTTTTTTATACAGCTTCCAGGAGGGCTTATTACCCCGTAGTTGTCGGCGTGCAGTGTTGTTTACCTTATCCCTAAGAAGAGGGATCTGCAACTGATACAGAACTGGTGCCCAATATCCCTTCTCTGTTTAGATTATAATTTTTTTGCTAAAGCACTTGCTAACCGTGTGAAGACTGTTTTAAGCACGGTTATACATCAGGATCAATCGTATTGTGTTATACACAGATATATGCATGATAACATTTGTTTGGTACGAGACTTTTGGGATGTGTGTGAAATCCAGCAACAATATACTGGTCCCTTTTTTGTTGATCAGGAAAACACTTTTGACTCTATTAAGCATGAATATTTGTTTTACATCTTAAAACAATTTTGTTTTGGGTCATCTTTTATTTCCTGATAAACTTTATTATATAATCACATTTTTAGTTTGATTAAAGTCAATGATGGTCTCTGTCTACCTTTGTGGATTGGGAGGGGAATTCACCAATGTTGTCCCTTATCTGGAATCTTGTACTCTCTTTGCATCGAGCCCCTTTTGATTAGTTTACGATCCTCTCTTATGGGATTTCCAGTGACTTCATTAGAAGAGCCTGTTATTGTTTCAGCTTATGCTGATGATGTATGTGTCGCTGTTCGCAACAACAATTATATTACTTTTTTTTTTCAAGTGTCTACATGTTTACTCTCAAGCCTGTGCAACACAAATCAATTGGTATAAATGTAAAGCAGTTTGGGTTGGCTATACGCCACCTTCTGGCCTTCCAACTCTCCCTATGAGTTTGACATGGGCAAAAGAAGGTGCAAAGTACCTTGGTGTTTATCTCGGTACCCCTGGCTTTGTCAAAAGGAATTGGGACGGTTTGCTTCACAAAATTAGCAATAAGCTGAATAGATGGAGAGGAATTTTGTTTACTTTGTCTTTCAGAGGTCGTGCCTTGGCCATTTCAACCGAGTTGCCCCTCTGCTATGGCACAAAATGATTGTCCTGCAGCCACCTGTAACTTTGGTGTCACTGATCCAAAAATGTTTACTCGACGACTTCTGGGATGGCAAACATTGGCTTAAAGCAGAGACTATTTGCCTTCCACTGGGGGAAGGGGGCCATGGACTTGTGGACATTCTCTGTCAAATGATGGCCTTCTATATCTCAACTGCTCGTCGTTTTATATTTCTGGAGGCCTTGCCCTGGAAATCCATTGCGAGCCTTATTCTGAACCAAGCCGGCATGCTGGGCTACAACCGTGAACTTTTTTTCATGAAACTGCAACATGTTGATGCCCTGTTGCTCCCTGACTTATAGCAAGATGTCCTGCATGCCTGGCAGTTCATCTCAACAACTCGTCAAATGGAGACATATAACAGCAAAAGGTTCCTTCAAGAACCCCTGTTTTACAATGCTCTCTTTCCCGAAATTCCTCGCTCACGGACCTTCATGCAACACTTTTTGGGTGTTGGTTTGAGCACAACTTGGGACCTTTGTGATTGTAATAGGAACAGTTGGCTCTCTGCAGGATATATTCAAGAAAAAACTGGTGTTAGATCTTTGAGGAGTGTAGCCCAGATACTACAGGCAGTCCTGCAAGTTTTTAGGTGCTTAGGCCTGAGCTTCACTGCTGACATTGGTGATCACCATGCACCACCACAGTTGTGTTAGCTATAACTTGCCAGATGATAACTCCACAACATCTATATTGCTATCCTCATCACCACTCTCCAGTAAAGACAAAAAAACACTGTACCGTTTGTGCCTTTCAATTCGTTTTCCCTCATTACGGCCTGCTTCATTTGGGACTCGATGGAAAGAAAAACTGCCTTCTGGGCTTCCCTCACATTCGCAATGGTCTGCGATGTACATTTCACCAATTGTTAAAGAAACTGGTGATATTTCCTGGAGACTCACCCATATGGTGTTGCCTTCCAATGTACTACTACATCGGTTCAATGAAATTAACACAGAGGAATGTCCTTTCTGTATGCTCTCTGAAGACCTTTTCGGCTTTTCCATGTATATGTAGATTGTGCGAGACTGACGTCTCTTTTTGAGTTATTATCACTGTTGTTACATCGGATGAACTTTTCTTTCTCTGTACGTTTTTTTTGTTTTTGGAATACCACTTCTTTGCAAAAAGAGCTCAGAGATTTCTCTTGTCAATTTCTTGATTTCTATTGCAAAACTGGCAATCTACAAGACAAGAAAATCAAAGCCCCTTGCAAATGCTGATATTTTATGTGATGTAGTTGTAGTCTTTAAGGCTCTTGTCATGGCTGGGCTACGTATGGAGTTCTCTTTTTGTCAATTGAAAGATGATTTGCAAACCTTTGTGCAAAAATGGTGTGCAAAGAGAGGTTTTTGTAAAGTTGTTGTTGGTGTTTTGAGTTTTTTTATTATAGTGTCAAAAGGTGTTGTTGGGCTGCACATGTTTGGAACTTTAGTGATTTTGTGATTATTTGTATGACGTGTGTGATTTTCTCACCTTTATAAATAAAAGTGCCTCAAAAGTCAAAGTCTCTCTCTATCTCTATCTCTATCTCTATCTCTATCTCTATCTCTATCTCTATCTCTATCTCTATCTCTATCTCTATATCTATATCTATATCTATATCTATATCTATATCTATATCTATATCTATATCTATATCTATATCTATCTCTCTCTCTCTCGCCCCTGCTGGCTGTTGGTGAGTCGAGTGGAGTGTCATGGCGGCTGTGTGGTCTTAGTGAGCTGTGATCTGCCCTGTTTTTTTGCCTTTATATCCCCTTTCGCATTGTTTTTCACCTCCCTTCCTTTGTTTCCTTCTACGCATCGTTATTTGTGCCCCCTCCCTCCCACATTCCCTCCCTCCCACCCTCCCCTCTTCGTTAGACCTCGCGCTTCGGCCTTCCCTCGCACTGTCGTCACCCCACCCCACCCATCTGTCCTTGTTATTCCACGGTTTGCCCTTCGGTTCATCTCCCCGAGATAGAGAGAGAAAGAGCCCACAGCTTCTTTTGGATAGCTTTTAGTGGGCGACCCATTTCAGGCCTTCAATTGATTGTTTTTTTCTTCCCTGTAGCTGTGTTTATTTCCTTTGGAACCTGTCTCGGCTCGTATTTAATTACTGCACGAGAGCAATCACCCTTCCTCCCCCTTCCTCAGGCCCGTCGCCAGGGCTCAGTATTAAGGGGGACAAATGAACTGGATGGGGGGGGGCACAATTATAATATTTAATATTTATTTAATATTGGCCATCTTCTGTTGGTATTTCATCGACATGATCATCTTTGCCTCCTCCTCCTCCTCCTCCTCCTCCTCCTCCTCCTCCTCCTTCTCTGCCTCCTCCTCCTCCTCCTCCTCCTCCTCCTCCTCCTCCTCCTCCTCCTCCTCCTCCTCCTCCTCCAACTCCTCCCACAACATGTCTTTCATCATCTTCTTTATTTTCGTCGGTTGCATTTTTTCCTTTTTTTAGCCATTTTCGTATATCCATGTCGTTTTTCTACGACTGCTAGCTTGCGCTCTCTTGACTCGTGTCACTGATCTCACGACATTTGACGGTTGACGGTTTTATTTATTAAATGATGCATGCAACAAAAACAGGTTTTATCTGCATAATTTCAAATGTAAGCACGATTGTAAACACATCTTTTTACTTTTTATTATAAAATTACTTTTCTAAGATGGAGGGTTGTGAAGGTCATGTGGTGCACTTCATCTTTAATTATGTAAATTTACGTCTTTTCCTTATTCATATTATGACGATATTACATTTATACCTAACTTACAACCAATCGGGTGACTTGCTCAATAGGGTCTCCATATCGAATACGCTGATTGGCTATTCCTGAAAACTAAATGATCCACGATTTATATAACCACCCACAGCATCGACATTCGACACGAGGTCTTACGGCTGTCTGTCGTCATGTCTGCTGGCGTTGGTGCTTGCGTTTTTATCTTGCGGTGTTGGACTGTATTGTCTTGCCAATTGCTTTTGGAGATGCGCTGGCAAGCGCATACTTATCTCTTGACTGTTATTCAAAGAAGGATATTATTAAAGAACAGTTTATCCAAGAAGGCCTTATTATTTACCACGTTGAACATCTGGAATAAGGGTTTTAGTTCACACAGGTGAACTCTTAAACAGCAAGTTCACAGTGGGCGCTCATCCTTCAACACTAAGTTGTTCACAGTGTGCAACAGGGCATAAATGGGTGGCGTACAAGTGGGGGGGGGGCACCAGATGCGCCATGGGGGGGCATTGCACCCAAATGCCCTCCATCGCGACGGCCCTGCCTTTCCTAAACATGACTTCTTATTCCCGTTATTCGGCATTTGAAGCATGAATAAGAAAACATGGTGTTATCTGTGTCCCACCCGACGACGTCAGCGTCGAGGATGTCGTTATCGCTACAGGAAACATAGTCGGTACTGACAGTTCGTGCAGCCTCGCGAATGAACAAACGTGTGGTAATCTTCATGTCTGAGACAGAACTGGTTCACAAAATCGTATCGACAGGACTATCAACAGACGACGGACATTTCGTGCTCGTCTCCCCTCTCGACACTCCGGCTGTCAAGGTCATAATGTCGAACGCTCCTCCTTTTCTGAAGAATCAGACGCTGATCTCCGAACTATCTCGTTATGGTTCTGTGGTTTCTCAGATCACTCTGTTACCTTTACGTAGCCAGGACGATCGGACGAAGCATGTGATGTATTTTAGGAGACAAGCTTATGTGGTACTTCCTCCCTCTCACGCTGAAAGAACCTTGAACATTTTTTTAAAACTCAAAATTGATAATCATGATTACCAAGTCTACGTAACCACTGACACTTTGAAATGTTTCGAATGTGGAAATTTCAGACACTTGAAACGATCTTGCCCAAAGGCGACTTCGTCAAACGATGAAACAAACCTCGTCAACAATGATCCGTCTTCTTCATCTTCTTCCTCGACTGTGAAGGAAACTAATCTCATGTCCGGTAATGATGCCCAGGCCTCCCAACCCGATAGACTAAACAGCAAAACGAATGTTTGTGATGGTTTCACCGTCGTTTCATCAAGGAAGAGAAAGACTTTACCTGATGGTCGTTTAACCCAGAAGAAGGCCGCATTTACAAACGAGGAATCTGTCGGTAATGTTCCTGCAGTTGTGACTGACGTCATTCTACAAGGCTTACCCGGTATGGACCTGGTATTGACCTGGGATGGATCCGGAATGGACCCGGGATGGACCTGGGATGGACCTGGGATGGACCCAGGAATGGACCCGGTATGGACCCGGTACCTATGGCCAAGTTTACCCTACTTGCCGGTGAGGACAGAGACGTCTCCCTTACAGAGACCACTTTACCTGTTATTGCAGTGAAGAAAACTGTTTCACTCGTTAAAAAGTCTCCTATTGGAAAGTCCATTGACGGTGATGCACAGACCACAAGTGATGAACCTGCTGTCACTTCAGTAAATGTTAACCCAAAATCCTTGTCAGCGGGAAATAGTGACACAAATGTTAACCCAAAATCCTTGTCAGCGGGAAATAGAGACACAAATGTTAACCCTGTTACTGCTTCCAGTCCATCCCGTTGTGAAGCTGGAAATGCAGGAACTGTTAAAATGGATGTTTTATGAGAGACCCTCAAAGTACTGTATGCCTCCACGCCGTTGGAGGTCGATAACACTGCTACGGTCGAGGGAAGCGAGATCTCTGCACCCGCTGATGGTGTTTCCGTTTCATCAACTCCCCCGATCATTTCCATTACTTCACCAGGAGATGTTCCCACAATGAAAGAGCACATAGACGTAACCAGTACAGATCCATGTGTCAATACTGACGACAGTATCGATATGCAGGACAGTACAAGCTTGTGTGACTCGGAAACTAAAACCGACTCTGACGAATCTGACCTGGAGGAAGCGAACAGGAACAGTCAGGTGGAAACGGTGGAGAAGCTCACCAGTCAAAGTCCAACCTCCCCTGAACAAATCACACTCTTCTTACAAAATACATACAGGAAACGCAATATAAACCTGATGGAATACTTCCCAGATCTACCGTCCTTCCTTGAGTGTGCTCAGGCTATCGTACGCAAGCCTGACTTATTCGGTTTCCACCAGACACACTGTCACCGCTTAAAAAAACTGATTGCCAAGGCGAAAAGGGATCCTAATCAATTATCCCGCTTCTGATCTTATTCTTAGAAACGATAATTTTCCTCATGGCCAGTTTCAAGATTGGAACAATAAATGTTAATGGTGGTGGGAGTCTGCTCCGCAAGATCCAAATTAAACAGTTGGTAGAGGTCAACGGTCTTGGCATAGCTTTGTTACAAAAGACCCATGCTGTCCGATCTGTTCAGGCTCAGTGGCGACTTTATGGACAAGGAATGCTTCTTTAGTAACAACTCCTCGTTGAAGGCAGGCATCATGTTTGTCTTAGGGAAGCATTTCCATCCGTCCTGCCTTAAATTTATGAGTATTCTTGATGGACACCTTGCCTCCGTGACCTTCTCCATCAATCAGATCAAGTTCACAATTCTCAATGTGTACGCTCCAAGCAAAAATGACGAGCGGATCTCCTTTTTTGCCGAACTGAGAAAATTCCTGCAAACACTGGATTTGCAGACTTGTCTAATTATTGGTGGCGATATTAACTGTACTGTTAATGCTTCATTTGACCGGAACGGGCCGGAACCCCAACCATGTACCGCAAAACTTTTTGCAAACATCATTGCGAAATATAATCTCCATGATATTTAGTGCATACAGCACCCTTCTGATCGGTCTTGTACATGGTGTCGTTGTTTAAACAACCACATCTCACTTGCGAGGCTTGATCGCATCGATGTAAATTCTCATTTTATTACATGGAGTTTATAAATCCGATATCGTGCCTTCTGGTTTCTCTGACCATTCCCGAGCTCGAGTCTTTATTGAACTCTCTAAACCATGTCCAGGGAGCTCTCATTGGAAATTCAATAACAGTTTACTAGAAAACCTCAACTTCATTCAGGCCTTTGAATCCTTCTGGACGGCTCTCCTAGAACAGAAGCTAAGCTGTTCCGTTAACCCGTTGATATGGTGGGATTTAGTAAAAACCCAAATTAAAGGGTTCTGTCAACAGTATCGTTTTTTCTCAACAAGGGCTGACCATGAAGTTAAGAAAATATTACAGTTCGAGATTTTAAAACTCCAACGAGTCATCGGACAAAATAATAGTAACATACAAAAAACCTTAACTGAGAAACAGTCCTTATTAAAGGAAATAACCGAGAGGAATGCACGTGGTGCCTTAGTTCGGATGAGGGTGCGACACCTGAATGAGGCAGACGTACCAACCAAGTACTTCTTTTCCTTAGAGAAACGTCTTCCCAGTAAACAACTTTCTCAGCTGCGATTAGCAGATTCATCCATTACTTTTACACAATCAGAAATCGACCTTTTCGTGAAGGAATACTTTTCAAAAATATATTCAATGGAACAAATAAATCCTGTCAGTGTCGCCTCGATCTCCGTAGGCCTGCCAGTGTTGTGTGCAGATGGGCGTTCCCAACTGGAAAGACCCATTACTTTGGATGAACTTGGCACTGCCCTGCACGGCCTTGCCATTGGGAAAGCACCTGGATTGGATGGACTCACAACCGAATTTTACAAGAAGTTTTGGCACTTATTGGGTCCAGAACTCATTAACACCTTGAACGCAAGCTGCCAGCTTGGAGAGCTACCTCAGAGTTGCCGACGAGCTCTTCTTACCCTCATCCCAAAAAAGGGAGACATGCTGAGAATTGAAAATTGGCGTCCTATCTCCCTGTTATGTACGGACTATAAGATATTTTCAAAATTGCTGGCATCGCGACTTACTCCTTATTTATCCTCGTTGTTGAAAGAAGACCAATGTTACTGTGTCCCAAAACGTTCCATCTATGACAACATGTCCCTTGTGAGGGACATCATTGAACTGTGCAAGGAAAACCCTAAAGATTTAGGACTTCTTCTCCTTGATCAAGAGAAAGCTTTTGACCGTGTTGACCATCGGTACCTTTTCGAAGTACTTGAGCGGTTTGGACTTGGTTCAACCTTCATCTCTTATATTAAAATACTATACAATAATATATAGTGTGCTTTAGATAAACAATGAACTTGTTGCACCTTTGTCTATTAACAAGGGAATTAGACAAGGTTGCCCTATTTCCAGGTTGCTTTATGCTCTCTCCATCGAACCCCTACTGGTTTCTTTGCGCTGTAGACTAACAGGGGTTAGTTTGTCCCAGCTTGAACGGCCCATCAAGGTACTGGCATACGCCGATGACGTGTGTGTATTCATTCAAGATATCAATGACGTTAACATTGTTCATTATTGTTTGTCCTTATTTGAAAAGGCTTCTTCAGCCAAAGTAAATTGGAACAAAACGAGCGCCCTTTGGCTCGGTTCGTTGTGCTACTTGGCACCAAGACTTCCTGCTCCACTGTCATGGGCCAATGATGGTGTGAAGTTCCTTGGAGTGTTCTTCGGTAATCATACCACAGTAGCAAAGAATTGGGCTGGTCTGCTCGAGTTTGTTGAGGGTAAACTGCAAAATGGAAAGGTCTGATCACACAACTGTCATATCGTGGAAGGGTGTTTGTCATCAACACGCTGGTGGCCTCCACCTTATGGCACAGGTTCTTCGTGTTGCATCCTCCAGCGGTGTTGCTGCAACAGCTCCAGAAGTGCTTCGTGTCCTTTTCCTGGGACGGAAAACACTGGCTGCGACCTGGGGTCCTCAGTTTAACACTGACCGATGGAGGACAAGGCCTGGTCGACATAAAGAGCTGGCTCATGGCCTTTTGACTC
>NC_140969.1:78400644-78470644 GCF_056783735.1 Eptatretus burgeri | reverse complement strand
AGCAATGTCTTCTGACTGCTCTCTGGTCATTCAAGGACTTTCCAAATAATTTCTGCAGGATATCCCACAGAAATGCTGCCAGTGTTAAGCAGCTTCTGAAGATCAGATACCAATACCTTGGGCAGATTTTAGGGCTCAACACACACAGATTGAAGGATCAGGTTTCTGTTGCACCACATTTTCAGAACATTGTTATTGACACCACTGTTGGCCGTTGGCAAGTGAATAAGCACTGGTTGGTTGTATACAAGGAAAATTCATTTTTGCCACATTCTTTCCACTATGTAGTAGAAATGGATTGATAAGTCTTATTCTTCAACCTAAAGAAGGATCTATCCTTTTATCTTTTAAACCTCCCCAGCTTCCCCAACCCTGCAAGGCTATTCGGGCACCCATAATTCATAGTAAATATTTCATTGCTGAAAATATACCCCTGTAAAGATCACAACTTGATCGCTAGGATCTGCCATTGCAATCCTCATCAAGGGCAGGAATTTTCACTTGACCACAGCTCGAATGTGCAATGACCTGCTTATTTTTAAGGACACCTTTGGCTTTGAAAGGTCCACAACCAAATACTCGCAGATGGATCAGCTGGAATAACGTCCTTTGAAAGAACTGCATACATTTTAATGCTGTGCCTTGTCAGCAAAGTGCCAGGATAATAGTTTGCAGTTAAGTGTTTTCTATCCACAATTTAGACCCTACGAGATGACTTACAGAAAACCCTGAGATACAAGCCATGCTGTTATCACAATATAAAGGAGAAACTTTCCACTTGGACTCTTGGAATTTTTTTCAGAAGCATCTGGAGTTATACACAGGAAACATATTCATTTTAATTGTGTGGAGCAATTATAATTGAAGGGCACATTACTTTTTCATGGTTTGCCAATTTTTTCATTGGTATTTAAATAGTTTTATATATTTTTTATTTTTTAGTTGTACATTGTTTTAGATTTTCAAAAGATGAAGGCACTACCAGTTAATATAAAGCGACCCAACAGGTGCTGTTCAGATCAAATATTTTGTGCACCGAGTGTTCTTCACCCATAATTGTGCAAGCATCATTTGCCAGGTGATTACTCCCCTCCATTGGGGACGGGTGTGGTGGGATTGAGTAACTCCAATATAAGACCTAACATTACTTTTATCATGACCTTGCGTGAAGCAAAAAACTTCGGACTTGAGCCTTGCTCGCTCAGCTGCGATTACATTTTGGTGGTGCCTTAATTTTTCAAGCTTTCGTGGTAATCAGGCAATCTTCTTCACATGTGGATGTTCTGCTAAAATATGTATTATTAAAGCTATTATAATCGTCGAAGTCGTTCGTGTGTTTCATGTGGCTGCAGGTTGATTTCCATAATTTCTTGCAGGGATGTGACAGTGCCCCTGATGCAGTCCTCCCTGTGGGTTAGAGCAAGAAGTTGTAATTTGTTCATGGTGCCAGGGATGGCTCGCCTGCTCTGTGTGAAGGACACTGGGATTTCTAATATCCACGAACTAATGCTGGTAGATGGAATGCCCAGTCTTATTGTCCATACAAGTGGTAGCATACACATTGATGCCTTGCCCTGCTTGTGAAACACCAGGATGGCAGTTCATAGTAAGGGACAAGATTTGAACCTCAGATGTGAGCACACATACATCTACGCTATCCTTATTCTGCAGGTACTCAAACCAAATGATGGACTCAAACGCAAGGTGTTTGCCTTGGAAATGCTCAGGCGCATAGAGGATGATGAAGATTACCTAAAAAAAAAGTTCATGTTCACAGACGAAGCTTGCTTTCCTGTATCGGGGAAGGTCAACCGGCACAATGTGAGGATCTGAGGCTCTGAAAACTCCCACGTGGTCATTGAACACATAGGTGACAGTCCAAAGGTCAATGTGTGGTGTGGCCTTCTCCGTGACAGCTTGGTGGGTCCGTTTTTCTTTGTGGAAGATACGGTGACCTCAACGATTTACATGAACATGGTGGAAGGATTTGCCTTCCCACAGATTGAAGACCTGAAACCTGATATAATTTTTGAACAGGACGGTGCTCCTCCTCATTGGGCCTTAGTCGTTCGAGCGAGTTCGATGAAAAAATTCCAGGTCGCTGAATTGAGCGAGATGAACCGCTTGGCCTCCATGATCACCAGACAACCCCCCCCCTCCCACCTTTGATTTTGTTTCTGTGAGGGGTTGTCAAAGATGTTTTCTTCAACACCAAGGTGGCAAACCAGCAGGAACTCTGTTTTTGGATCACAGCTGCAAACACACTGGTGGACGCAAAGATGCTGAGCCGAGCATGGCAAGAACTCATGTACTCCCTTGATTTTCTGTGCATGACAAACGGAGCTCACATTGAAGTGCATTGATCATATGCACAAAACTTCATGAGTTTCTGTGTCATAAATCAAAGGGTATCATTGTATCTTTTGTGGTTCTAAATACTCTTATATTAACAACCAAAGTTGCCAAGGTCTGTTTGGAACACCCTGTATACTGGTATTTATACCCACAGGCTTCTGCTTGTGAACATGTATATCAATTGCAGGACAATGCCATTCAAAAACATCAATACTCTTTACATGAATTACAAGTACATGAGGAACAAATTAATATGCATGGCGTTTGAATCTCAGATCTCCACCTCATGAGATAAATACTCACTTGGAATTGCCAGGCATGCCGTTGTTGTCTGGATTGATGGACTCACCTTCAAGATCCAAAGGTACAATCAGAGTTGAGTCCTTAGCTTGACAAGTCAATTAACAAAGTTCTATATTTTTCTTTACGACATCATTATTCACCTCTGCCATCTTCAAAGATGGATGGAGGTTACTGTTTTCACCCCGTTCTGTTTGTTACTTTCGAAATCTAAAGATTTCATAAGTATATTGATGCCTTCCATTTCTGTTTGTTTGTTTGTTTGTTTGTAGGCAAGATAACTCGAGAACAGAAGAAGCTACCAATGTCAAATTATACCACGTGATTCAGGAGGGTGATGGCTAGCGCTGATTAGATTTTGGTCAAAATCGGTCAAAGGTCAAGGTCACAGTGAGGTCAAATATTTCATTTTTGATGGTTTGGTACAGATAACTCGAACGGAAGAAGCTACCAATGTCAAATTACACCACGTGATTCAGGACGGTGATGGCTAGCGCTGATTAGGTTTTGGTCAAAATCGGTCAAAGGTCAAGGTCACAGTGAGGTCAAACATCCAAAACATTCGATTTTTGATGGTTTGGTACAGAATCATCGTAGAAACTTCTGGTTTGCGTCACTACCTTCTCTAGAGACAGCTTTTGTTAGACAAGGTCAGAGGTCAAGTTGACGATTTCGTAAGTACCAGTCTATGACTGCTTGTTTGTTTGTTTGTTTAGTTTGTTTGTGAACAGTATTACGGAAAAACTCCTCGACGGATTTCGACGAAATTTGTTGGGGGTGGGGGGGTTTTAGGTATGGTCCAAGGATAATGCCATTAAATTTTGGACTTGGTCCCCCCCCCCCAAAAAAAAAAATTGAGAATTTTTTTTTTTGCATTTCTACATGTTTTAAATGATTTCCAACCCCCCCCCAAATTTTTTTTTACCCCCCCCCAAAAATAGAGAATTTTTTTTTTTTGCATTTCTACATGTTTTAAGTGATTTCCAACCCCCTCCAAAAAAAAATTACCCCCCCCAAAAAATTGAGAGAATTTTTTTTGCATTTTTACATGTTTTAAGTGATTTCCAACCCCCCCCCCCCAAAAAAAAAAATTGTTACCCCCACCCAAAGAAAAATAGAGGATTTTTTTTTGCATTTCTGCATGTTTTAAGTGATTTCCAACCCCCCCCCAAAAAAAACTGTTACCCCCCCCAAAAAAAATTGTTAGAGAAAAAAAATATATTTTTGCATTTCTACAGATTTTAAGTGATTTCCAACCCCTCCCCCAAAAAAAAAAATTGAGAATTTTTTTTATATTTTTTTGCATTTTTACATGTTTTAAGTGATTTCCAACCCCCCCAAAAAATTGAGAGGAAAAAAAAAATTTTGCAACTTTTTTTTCAACAAAATTTCGATTTTTTTTTCTTGCATTTTTACATGTTTAAAGTGATTTCCAACCCCCCCCCCCCAAAAAAAAAAATGTTGGAGAAAAGAACTATAACTATGTCAGCACTTGACATCATATTTAATGAATAAGATATAAGGTTCACTTGAGTGACCCAGCAGTATTGGCGGCGGAGGTTTTGCACTCTCCCGAGTGCTCCCCCTCTAGTTCTCCAATGAATTCGTTTTGTTATCGAACTACGACGCTTTATTTTAGGTTACATAATTGTTAGGCAACATATCTATGAGTCAACTCTTGTATATTTGATCAAAGTGATCAGATACTCTCCATAACAAGCCTTTACTCTTACACACTCTAACAACCTACTCAAACACACAACTCAAAACGAATGACTTCTAAGATGTCATAACACGGAACAGAATATTCAGCTAACTTACCTCGTTTTGACACACTTGATCCCTTGATAGCATATTTGAAATTTGGTTGAAAGAAAACTAAATCATTTAATTGAAATGTTTTTGAGATTTCCTTCTCCTTAATTACATGATGCAAATGTGTTACCAACAAGCATGATGTTTCATTATGCTCTGGTGTTCCACATACTCATCCCCTCCTCATCATCCTTCTTCAGCATCCTTCCTCATGATCATTGCTGGGATTAAAATTTACTTGAACATTTTGAGGTGCTGTGGATTTGGGTTGAGGATGGGTTGTTGAGAGGTTCCTCAGTGATGTGCTACGAATAGAAATGAAGGGCCTGTATTTTTGGGGGTCGGCACAAGACGCTGTGTTTGCAGCTTGGGTAAGCAAATGCCTCTTCAGAAAGGCCTTTGTGAGGCTCCAGTGGGAAATGCTGTGAAGTTGACTCGATGGCAGAAAGGAACAAGTTAGTGTGATGGGGAGGAGTTGGAGAAGGGGACAGAAGAAAGGGAGTGAAGGAAGAGAGAGTTTGGGGTAAGGGAACATCGCAGATCAGGATATAACCTGCCAAATCCATGTGCACACTCAAAGGAACCAAATGGAAATTCAACGAACTATGGTCAACTGTTTGCTGGTTGACCACTTTTTTGCGACCCTATTCACACTCGAGTCGCAGTGTGAGGAAGGAGAAAATGGAGTTGGTAAATTGTGAATTTAATGCTCTGAAAGTTGTTCACACACATTGTTGGTTGAGTGAAGCTATCTTTCTTTAAATTCATGCAATCATCAAATACCAGGATTCATATAAAGGTTACAAAACCCCCATGATTATTGAACACAGCCCCTTTTGAGTGACTGTCGATGTTAGTTTCTCCATCCGTAATGCCTTATTCTGAAGAGTGTCTGCTCTCTTATAATAATACTATTAGGTTTCTGCTAAACTGGCACTCCCCCAAGGCAATGGCATACAACATATAGCAGTCCCAAGAGAGTTATTTCATTAGTATTCATTTTAGATAGCCCTTCCCTTATGTGTAGTGGGTTTATGGGACAATATGCACTCTATCCATCGGGATCATACTCTGTGCAGAGCGTTTGTGCTGCCTAAGCAGTCTCCTGGGCTATTGGGCACAATCATGGACTGGTCACCACTCCAACACAGGATACCAGCAAGCTGGTAGTTGTTTTGCAAACCTCAGAAGGATGACAGGCTGAGTCAACCCCAAGTGGTATTAATTCAACAGTCAAGTGGGATTTGAATTCAGGACCCCACGATCCCAAGCCCACAACTCTAACCATTAAGCCAACAACAGGCATACAAAATACATTGTGTGGGCTTTAGATAGTGTTTTTCTTTCTATTCTTCACCCATCCTCCATTCGTTACATTATTTTGCTTTGCTACACAGACGAATTCTCTATCATGCAAGCATGCAGATCATAGCAAGAGACAAGGCATTTGCATGTGGCTGCCAAAACTCCTTCAAATCACACACCATTATCCAACAGGCATGACACCTCAGCCTTAACCAGACTTAATCCCAAACGTTGCAGCATTTAATATACCACCACAACGCCTTTATAAATATTACCACACCATCGGACCACAATCCAAGCTCGCTGACCTTCACCATTAACAGCCACAACTAATGATGAACCACCTCCATCATGACTCACCACACTACAGCTGCTATGCTGCAACACCGCTGCCATTGCTCAACCACCGTCACCACTGACGTTCACTACCGTCCTCTGGAATGGCAGGAGAAGGGGGAGATCAACGCACCATAGTAGATACTTGGATCAGGACGTTCTGGCATGTAATTTGAAGCGCAAATGTGAGCTGAATTCTACTCAGTCATATGAGATGCCCTGATGCTCCACTCAATTGTGGCCCTCTTTGCATGTTTGGACGGTGTTCACGGTCGAAACGCATGACCAAGTACTGCGCCTCATGCTAATCTCAGAGCTCAACCATGTGGCAAGGGCTGAAGGCAAATGGGGCTATTTCCGCTGCCAAACCATCGCATTGGCAGAGCTAATGACATGGTCCGCACACCAATGAGGGCACTGGAAAGCACCCATCACTCCACCTGATCCAATGACAAGCACTGCTCCCACCAGGGGATGATAAAGGGCAATGCGTCAAGCACATTAGGTTCACTCGGTTCTCTGGCTGCGCATTATTTGAGTCATGGTACGGTGAACAACAGAGCTTGACAGAGCAGGTGGAGTGAGCAGAATTAAGCCCATGGAGCAGAGTGTGAAACAAGTGGAAGAGTCAGACGCCAGACCGGGTGCAGTTTTAGACGTTGCATGTGCAGACCTCTTTACACATCACTTTAGGACGATCTTCTCACACATTGTTTTCTTTATTTCCAACCTCCCTTGATTCACATCTTTGCACCTTCCTCTCTGCACTTCACCTGCATATCACCACACCCCTCACCGTGCCTCCCTCCAACCATGCACCATAGACACCCTCAGTTTTCCTTCATCCCTTCCACCACCTTGGCGACTGGGTTCGCATTGGTGAGTCGACCTCGCTTGGTAATCAAGAGGTCAAAACCAGCTTGAACTTTCTCTCTCTGTACTATTCTAATTTTCCTTCGGAATTATTCTGTTGGCACATGTTTATTTAGCGTAATTAAGATTCTAGAAGTTTTAGGATTGGAGTAACCACACACTGCACCTTTTGTGTTTGTATATAATTGAATTCATTTTTTCCGCACCTCCCCAATCCTTGCTTTCCCTTGCTGTATGTATTTTCATGTGTTGAATCCCTTGCTTATTATACCACAGACCTTTCCTCGCCCTTGTTATAAATAAATGGCTGTTATTGAAAATGTACCCGGTTTATCGCGTCTCTTCCTCCATTGATCCAGCATCGTCCACACGTAGTGTTAGCCGGGAAGTTCTACCCCACCTATTGGCTCCACATGTTCGCTGGTGCATACTTGGAAGCTCCACTTGGCTGCACCTGATCAGGTAATATCAAGAAAGTACGCATCGAGGGCATGGGCCCACCTTGAAACTGTGAATCCACTGGAAATGGAAATCCACGCAATGTGACACCCTGCCAGGGTTGGTGGTACCAATCGGTGTTCGTGGTTGATTACCAACCCGCCGAGCCATGGAGTTATCCATGGCTGGTGGCCTCAGGGCAGGGTGTTCGGGAGGAACTCGAGCACTTCCGCTCATGGCAAACCTCAAACCCTGGGCCGTAACAATACAAGCAGTCCCGTTGGAAAGCTAATACAGTGGAACTTCCCGGACTGGGCACTTCGAAGGACCCGCCCAATAGTGCCAATTTCGAGAAGTTGCCATGTCCAAGAAGTTGGGAGTTCCCCGCAAGAGTGCCAACAAAAAAACAATGGAACAGTGAAGTGATTTATACAATTTATGTACATTTATTAACACACAAGATATATGTACAATAACTTCTATTTAAAAAGCTTAGCGAGATATGCAAGTGTTTATTTAAAATTAGCAAATTACATACATTTATCTTCTTTATTACATGTAATAATAATATAATTTTACTTGGAAAAAAATTATTTTTTTACTCAATTTACTTGGAAGAAATATTCGTTCGTTTCATTGCAAACTTCCCTGTTTTGAAAGCCTGTTTCTGGGATTGAGGAAGAAGAAGTGGGACCTCGAGCTTTCTTGTAGTGGTTCCAACGGTAAAATTTGTTGTTCTATGACAGCAGAAAACCTTTGCAAGGACACGGGAAGAGCACTTACATTATATGTAGTAATATTTATTGAAGCAAGAGAAAAATATATAAAAGTACACAGAAGGAGCACACAAACAACAACCATAACTTGACAACAACAATTATTTGTTATATAAAATCCTTTTTCTTGTGTTTTACATCATTTTATATCTACATTGACACACAGGGAGACATGCGATATGTTTGTGAAGTCCAACATGCTGTATTTGGTTAAACCTGTCAGTGAAGCAACGGGAGGCACGCCGAGTCCATTTAAAATCGCCAACAATATGATTCAGCAGTCAATTCCCTGACATTTACTGGTCGTTCTCTATTTCTTCATTCCTTATATTTTCTTTTTCTCCCATTATTACCTCCACCACCGAAGGTGATAGTACTGCAGCATAGCAAACCAATTGTTCAAATTTGCATAAAAGCACCAAAATTCGTACACATATAGAATAATGTATTCCGAACAATTTTAGATATGGAGCCACCCGAGATTTTGCCTTGGTCAGCTTTGGCTGTTAGGGTTAGGGTTAGTTTTTTGCAATTTTGGTGCTTTTATGCAAATTTGAACAATTGATCTGAAATATCAGACTACGCTGCTGGACTATGAAGGAGGTTATGTTTTCATCTCTTTCTGTCTGTTTGTTCATTGCAAAATCGAAGATTTTTCAAGTATATTGGTTCCTCGATTTTGTTATTCTATTTTTCTGTCTGTCTGTCTGTTTGTTTGTCACCTGCAGGTCACAATTCTAAACCAATCATCATGAAACTTTACCAAGTTGTAGAGGCAGTCAACTGAGAAACCCATTGATTTTGAGGTCAAAGGTCATCTTGAGGTCAAATTTCTGAAATCGTTATTTTTCATCCAATTAACTTGAAATTTGAACAAGATTTGCATATTACATCAATGAATGAGAAAATCAACTATTTTTGAGGTCAAAGGTCAACTCAAGGTCAAACTTCTGAAATCATCAACTTTTTATCTGAAACAGTCAATTTTCATCCAATTGCCTTAGAAATTAAACAGCAATTGCATTGTACATTACTAAATTGGGAAATCAACTTTTTGTGAGATCAAAAGATCGAAGGTCAACTCAAGGTCAAACTTCTAAAATCATCAATTTTCAACTGAAAAATCATCAATTTACATCCTATTAACTTGAAAGTTGAACACGATTTGCATAGTCCATGACTGAATAGAGAAAGCAACTTTTTTAAGGTCAAAAGGTTAAAGTTCAACACAAGGTCAAACTTCTAAAATCATCAATTTCAATCTGAAAAAATAATCAATTTTCATCCGATTGACCTGAAATCTGATTAAGATTGTGAATTTTAATCTAAATGACATGGACGATTTCATGTATCTATGGCAACCTTTGGAGAGGGGCGTGGATTTTGCAAGTATCGTGCTCTGCACAATGTCTTTTTCTTGTTTGTCTGTTTGTTACGTGCAAAATCAAAGATTTTTCAAGTATATTGGTCAGTCGATTTTGTTATTGTCTGTTTGTCTGTTTGACTGTTTGTCGCCCACAGGTCACAATTTCATACCCATCTTCACGAAACTGCACCACATAGTAGAGTTTGTCATAAGGAAGAAGCCAATTGTTTTTGAGGTCAAAAGGGTCAGCATAGGCCAAAGGTCAACAACTTAGGTGAGATTTCTAAAATCCTCAATTTTCATCCGATTGACTTGAAATTTGAAGATTTATATTTCAGGTCACTGAATTCAACTAGCCTATTATTTTTGAGGTCAACATGGACCAAAAGGTCAACATAGGCTAAAGATCAACACCTAAGGTGGTATTTCTAAAATCCTCAATTTTCTTCCGATTGAGTTGAAATTTGAAGAGAAGTTTTGGGTTTGTTCACTTCGAAAGAAAGATAATTTACTTCGAAAATTAACAGAATAGAACATTATAAATATATGTGGAAAAATTAGATGCTCAGACTGGGAACCAAACCCAGGTCCTCGGGAAAACCATTCCAGGACTCTCTCATCTGAGCTATCTGGGCAACCCACCAGCGAAGCGACGCAATTTTTTTTTCTCCAAAATATTTTTTACAATTGCGTTGAATTTGCAATTCAACACAATTCTGAGGTTTTCCAGAGGACCTGGGTTCGATTCCCAGTCTAAGCATGTAATTTTTCCCACATATATTTTTGATGTTCTATCCTGTTCATTTTCTAAGTATATTACTTTGCCCCATGTGGGGTTTAATAACGGACATGAATGTGTCCCCCCACAGGGGGATGACCCTTCTCGAGAGCATGCCCGAGCTGCTCCTATGGTTGGCAGCGAGTGCCCCGGAAGCAGAAGGGGAAAGAGAGCGGCACTTGTATATGTGGAAGAATTGCGTTACTCAGCTGGTGGGTCATCCAGATAGCTCAGATGGCAGAGCACTGGCATTGTTTTCCAGATAGCTCAGATGCCAGAGCATTGGTATGGTTTTCCAGAGGACCTGAGTTTGATTCCTTGTCTGGCATATAATTTTTACATAAAATTTATAAAAAAGAATTGATTCAATTTTGGTGAAGATCCGGATCTGATAATTTTTGAAGTAGTTCTTCACCATTGAGAGATCGGTGTAAACCGATGTATAGCAGTATATCTCAAAAAGCTGTGGACGGATTCGGACGAAACTTGGTGGACATGTTGGGTGTGTATCTAAGACGAATTGATTTGATTTTAGCGAAGATCCAAATCTGGATCTGAATACAAGAATTATTTAGTTTTTACAGTTATTCTTCACCATTGAGATATAGGGCCAAAACGATATATAGCATGATATTTCAAAAATGTATTGGGCCTGATATGTTCTCGATGATCAGGCATTATGTGACGGAGGTATGCACTCAACCGAGTGCCCTTCGAGTTGGCCGTTTGGATCATTGTTTAAAATAAAGTTCATCTGAGGTTGCTCAGGGGGAAAGGGGAGGGGGGTAGGTGGGGGGGGGAGGGGGAGGGGTTGTATGCATAAATAACCTGCAGGTCATGGATGCTCAGAGACACCAGTATTGTTTAACATTAATTAACAATGACATGAGTAGACAATGGAAACATACACAAAAGATATTAAATTTGAATGTTATTTCTCAACATGATGAGCCAGAAACAAGTTCAGAGAGTAACACTAAACAAGCCAACCCTTCTTACTTTGACTTTACTTCTTACTTATTTTGTTGTTTTTTCATGCTTTCAATTTTCTGAACTCACAAATGTACAAAATGCCTTCAAACAAGAAAAAGTAATCCCATTTTTTCTGTATGAAACCATTCAAATTACTTGCAAACTGCAAGTGGAATTGTGTTGAAAGACAGATAAATTAACCAATACCATTCAAGGGCATGGTTCGAAAAATGATCGCTCTTGATATGAATGTACATTCATGACTTGGCCTTCGGACATTTTCCGAAACTTGACCATAATAAGGAACATTGTTTGTTGTTTAGCACTTGTTTTCAAGAAATAATTTGCACAGCAGGTTGCTTGATGTTCCTATATACCCTGACAAATAGTGTTAGAAAAACGATATACTAAATTATATTTTCTTTTTTTTCAGAGAAATGAGTCACAATAGTCTGGTGGCCTTGTGAAATAATCGTTACGTGCCAGACAAAAGAACCATTTTTTCACACAAACACTGCATGAGTTCGCTTGTTCAGAAAAGTCAAAGCGCCAAAATATCTGATGGACGGGAAGCTTAAACGGCATCAGGATGACGTCACAGTCCTCCTATGTAACAAATTATTTGGCGGTTAGGCATTTTTCCATTGTAATACCCATGGGAAGCTCTGGGCAAAATTTGGATGCTGGCCGTTTTCGTCGCTATGCCACTGGACTAAAACTATTTCCTTTTTTATATTCAGTTTTGATGAATGTATAATTTTGATTTGATGTGATGGACATTATATTTTCTCTTGTTATCTTTATATTGCATTAGAACTGAAACCAAAGAGACTCCTAAATGAATACCCAGGAATTAATAAATAAACAGTGCGAGTTGTTACAATTTTTAATTGCAGCTGCAATCCAGGGTTTCTAAATCCTTTTTTTGTTGATTTATTATGTTATGTAACCAGATTTGGTGTTTACAGAATAAAGTCTAACACTTTAATTTAAAGCTACGACATTTTAATTGCTGGTCGATCATTAACTTCTTGAATTCTTAATCTTTAAATTCATTCTGATGGACTGACTGGAAATAATCTGTGGCTCACTCAGTTGTTTTTTTAGTCAGAATCATGAAAGCCAGCCAAAAGTGTGTGACCTTTTGCTTCGCAATACTCAGAAGCCTTACCCTAGTTTTTTTTTAAGACTTGCTGCTCCAGTCACCACGTGCACACAAAATCTGTTTCTTTCCTTGGATTGGTTTTCAATCATCCAGAACAAATCCATCTGGCCTTAGGCTGTGGAGGCTCACGTTAGGATTTGGGATCGCCGTTTCATCACAAACTCTGTGGCAGTTCTTCCAAAACATCATCCTAGCTGTGCAGTTTCACCCGACAGATGGCCCATTGGTGGTGACAAAGACTTGAAGACAGCAGGGGGTGGGCTGGAGGGATGGTGGAAGCCGGAGATGAAGCTTTACCTGAACAGAATGGCCATCTGTCACAATCAATGTCCAGAAACCAGTGGGATACATCATCTTTGTATTACATTACACTGAGACCTGGAATACGTCTTTCTGCCCATTTGTGAATTTTAAGATGGTTTATGACTACTGTATGACTTTTGCAATTACTATTCAAGCTGAGAACTTCTTTTTTGCACTTTTAGTATGGTTCAGGTGTGACAGTCCTCATATGTCTTGTATCCAAATGTCATATTACACAATTTGTTGAACCCAGAACAGTGAATGCAGTAAAACTAATGATTAAGAATGACATTTGGGACTTTCAGCCTGACATGGCCTTGAATGGATGTGAATGATGCTGAACGGTGCCATAAAAAGTGCTGGAGGCAAAGATAATTTTGTCTAATGGAGCTGTTTATTTGAGTTTGGCACTCAAATACCAGAGTCGTGTCGAGAGGTGATGGGAGCTGGGTAAGGGGAGGTAGCTTTCATGGGATTTCGCTACAATGATGATAAATGCTTCTTAAATAAGAGAAATACAAAAAGATTGTTTTCTGCAGCGCCATAAAGACTGCTACACCCTTATCTAAATGCCCCACAATTGTCGATGCATGCATCATTTTCTAATATTTATAGATGTCAGAATGCTTACTATTAATGTAATGTCTGCAGTGATAAAATGAATACAAAAATACAAAATATTACTTGCAATTTCCATTCATTTTACTTTCTCCTGTTCAGGACAATAGTGACCAACAGCTCCTATGTCCATGCCATTTAAAAAAAAAAAGTATTTCAGAACATGTACTTGTATCTTTATGTTTTTTATGACTCTTGTCTGATAGAAATGGTGACCCTGCCAGGTTTTATTTAAGAAATACAATATTCAAGTATCATAGTTTCATGGTGAAATTGCTTGAGATAAACATTGAACACTTATAGATAAAAGAAACGTGAGCACAGAAAGAATGGAAGGAGGGAATCATAGAAAAATACTTGAAATGGATTTCACAGAATACAATAAGTGTGGATGGTTTTGAACAAAAATCATGAAGTGTGATCATGTCTTGCAGGAAGCTTGGGCTGGAAAACCTGGGGGGCATGGCTAGACTGCTCTAAATTGTGTGATGGTGGGAAGAAAACACGCCATCGTGTCTGTCTGGAGGCCAAAGGAATCAGTGGCACCTGTCATGGTCCATTTCAGGAGACGCGCAACTGCAATGAGCAAAAATGTCCTGGTGAGAAAAAGCAAGCCATGTCTTATAGAGCTAAGGGGCATTACATTTTTTCTGACATTAATTATCAGGCGAACTGTATGGACTCAATTCAAAAAGTATTTATACAATCCACTTTTACTTGAGAAAAGTGATAATTTAATAACAGTTTGAATTGAATCTGTACACACAGCGGTGGTACACTGAATTAAAAACGTTGTGATGTCACAATTGACTTTGAGGTTAGATGCATCCAACAAAATTGAGGTTATCATCTGACATACAACTTTAGACTCAAGCTTTAACAATTATTATTCTTATCTCAAGGATTTGTTCAGGATATTGAAGAAGCATTCACTTTTTTTTCTCCACAAAAAGATCAAGGTTATTGGAAGAGCAAGGTGACAGGTTGTAATAACTGATATTGAGAGGTGGGGGCAATGCCAGGATATAACAAGCAAGGGAATTAACAAACAGGAAAAGAAAGAGAGAGGAGTGCAGGAATCATTACAACCTTGCAAATACAAAGGTTGGTCCAGGAAGGGTAAATTAATACAGTAAAGACTGTGGTTATATAGTTTGGGGAGGATATGAGATGGTGGACCACCAAATTGAAGCCCAGCAGCTAGCCTGAGTTCAAATCATGGCCCAGCTATAAAATGTCACCTTGGTGTATCATCGGCAGGGTAATACGCTGGAGCTTAGCACATCTTGTTGTAAAATCATCAACTGTTCCTATGAAGAGGGTACTGTACCTTTCCAGTGGAAACAGTCGATTGTGATAAGCATTCCCAAAACAACAGCACCTGAACTTGACAATATGAGGCCTGTCTCACTCACAAACCATTTTGCCAAACTCGCAGAGTTGTTCGTGTACAGATGGCTGTTATCAGTCAATCAACCTTACATCAATCAACAACAGTTCGGAAACCCTGAATGTGTCTCATATGCTCACTACTTAGTAGATCTCTTGAACTATCTTCAAATGCAAGTAGACAAACCAAGAATGGTGTCAACTCCTGTATTCACACATTTTTCTAAAGCCTTTGACCTTGTCGACCACAACATTGTCATTAGAAAGCTGTATGAGCTTGGAGCAAGATTACATTTGATCCCTTGAATGTGCAGTTTTTTGGTCGGGGCGAAGCCAACAGATGCACTGATAAAGGCCAGTTGTCTGTAACACTCACCACCAGAGCAGAAGTCCCACGAGGGACACGATTAGGACCTCTGATTTTCCCAGAACTTATTAATGATGCACTTGACCAAGCCCGAGTCCCTCAATGGAAATCCGTAGAAGACTTAACTATTGCAGACAGTCACTGTGTCAAATCACCCAGTGTCATTCCAGACTTGGTGGAATCACTTCAGAAATGGTACCGGCAGTCAAATACGCGACTGAATCAAGCGAAGTACTAACTCATGAGTGTCTAGTTTGCATGTAATCTACCTGCCCAAGGTACAGTGGAAATCAACAGCATGCAGCTCCAGGAATGAACATGTTCAGTACATTGCATCCAAAGCTTTGTGCAAGATGTATGTTCTTAAAATCCTGAATCACTTTGGTGCCTCAAATGATAAACTGATGATGGTATACAAGTCGAACATTAGACCACTTCTTGAGTACTGTTCGCCAGTATGACATTCTGCTCTGACCATCAGGTCAGGTCAGCTATGGGAGCATGTGCTGGATCAGCGCGTCGCTGCGTCCACTTTCTGCCGGTACTCAAGGGGCCTCTGTCTGGCCTCCCCCAGGCACATGCCTGGCCCATCCCCATCTCCTTGAGATGCTGATCAAACTGTTGCAACCGTGAGGCATGTGGTTGGCCTATTGGCCTCCTACTCTTATGAGGCTGCCTCGCTGCGAGAGCCTGGTGAGCAGTATTAGTGTCATTAAAACGAGCCACATGTTCATACAGCCACAGCTGATGTTCACGGACTATGCAGGTACATTTGAGTCTCTCTCAGCAACTGCTCGTTGGACACAAAGTCTGAGCAGCAATAGCCAAGGATTCTCCAATGAGACCTGGTACAAAAGGCATTAAGTCTCTGTCTCAGATCCCTAGTCAGAGTCTAAGTCTCACATCTGTCGATCAAGCCTCGAAGGAACAAGGATCTGAAGACTCAGACTTTCGTCCTCCTGTGCAGGTACCAGCAGTGCCACACCCCATGATCCAGTGAATCCATGACTCCACAGACCCATCCCAGACATCTATTGACCTCTTGCTCACAGCCAGCAGAGACATAAATATCACTTCCAAGGTAAGGGAATCTCTCTGTGACCTCAACATCATCACCACAAACAGGTAGAGACAAGATAGCAGCATCAAGTATGTCATTGAAAGAATGGATCTTAGTTTTGACCCAGGAAACCCGTAATCCCAGCGGCTCCGACCACTCATTCAGCACATCCAAAGTCTCCATAAAGATGACTGCATCATCTGTGAAATAAATGTCAGAGATCTTGACATTTTCATACGATGCACCGCAGCTTGATCTCCCTGGCATCCTCCCCAGAAATCTAGTCCATACATGTGCTAAAAAGTGTGGGGGCCAGCACACACCCCTGACAAACTCCAGTAACATCTGGAATTAAGTTGGAGATGGTATCACCACATCTCACGGCACTCTCAGTAGAAGAGTTTTGTTCAGGCATCAGATTGATCAGTTTTGGTGGCACCCCACAAAGACCCATGATCCTCTAGAGGGCAGCCCGATTCACTGAATCAAATGCATTGCAGAGATCAACATTGGCTGTAAGTAGCCCCTGCCAAAACTCTCGTCTGCGTTCGGTGAGGTTGCAAAGAGCAAGGATATGGTCAATTGTTGACGTGTTTGGTGTAAAGCCTGACTGCTCTGGACGCTGGTGCTCAATCAGATGGTGGTGAACCCTATTAATTATCTAAGCAAACACCTGGCCCGGCACTGAGAGCAGCATCATCCCTCCTTATTTGCTGCATTTCTGGTGATCTCCCTTCCCTTTCAAGAGAGGGACATAAAGGCCGCTCTTCCAGCCAGTTGTGATGAGGCCTATGTTCTAGGTAGGGCACAGATCTGCATGCAACAAACACGAGTGTAGCATTTCCACCAGCCTTGAGGAGTTCACAATTGGTGCCACAAATCCCAGGATCTTTACCAATTTCAACAAGTTTATCGCAGCCTGTGTTTCCACAAATGAAGTTGATCACAGTTGAATGGAGGGTCAGGAATTGGGATAGTTACACCTCTGACATCCAACACGACAGCTGGTGGATCAGCCTGGTGCAGCTGCTCAAAGTAACTGGCCCAGCGGGCCTTTACTTTGGACTGCTCGGTCAAGATTCCACCACCCTCCGCTCGAACTGCACTGCACCGAGGGGTGGGCTTGGAGTAACGCAATGGGTGAGTTCCCATGTCAGGGTGACTGACCACAGTTGATGCTCTACCCCCTCACAGATTCCGCACACATAGGCCTCCTTCTCCACCATTAGCACATGTTCAATTTTACGCCTCAGCTTCCTGAACAGCTCAGCTCTGCCATTCAGACTGGCCCTGTGACTCTGGTCAATGGTATCCGGTGTCCCTTGAGAGACAAAATTCTTCTTCACGCTACTGTGATTTCCAAGACATCCACTGGCAACATCAAGGATGTGGTCTTGAAGGCACTCCACAACTCTTCAGGACCCCCCAAAGCACCCAGACCCCCCAAATCCCCACTCAGCCTGTTTGCAAACTCTTCAGCTCCTCTCTCATCCTTGAGCTTGACAACATCCAGCCTCGGCTGTGAGGGTTCCATTCTCCAAGATTTAATCTGCAACTTCAGAGTTGCTACAACAAGCCTGTGGTCGGTATTGAGGAACTGAACACTCCGGTGGACCCTGCAGTTCTGGATTATCCTCCATTAGTCATCAGCGTGCACATGGTCAATCTCCTTTTCCACACCACCAGCATTGACATACCAAGTCCAGCGATGAGCTTGTGGGTGCTGAAACCATGAACCAGCCACCCTAAGCCCATGACTTCTTGCAGAGTTAAAGAAATTAGTGTTATTATGGTTCACAGTTCCAGACCCATGGGGACCAACACATGTCTCATAACCATCCCTATCAGTTTCAGTCAATGCAATTAAATCCCCCAAGACTAGAAGAGTATCTTGCCTGCGGCACTGATCAACCACGGTCTTGAGCGCGGCATAGAATGCGTCCGTCACGCTAAGATCACTCACCTCAGTTGAAGCATATAGAGACCAGGGAAACGACACCCAAGAAGTGACGAATCCTTCGTTGCTCGTTGACCGGTGTTACCTCAATTGTCATTGAAGTCAGTTTATTGGACACAGCTACAGCAACTGCTTGGGCATGGTAACCATCAGAGTGACCAGGCCAACAGTAGGTGTATCCATTAGTCAAATATGTTTGAATATATTTAAAAAATGCGCTTTGAGGATAGTTCTTCAAGACCAGTACAAATCGTTTGACGATGCTCTTCAGGTACTTACCCTATCGACTTTGAGTCGTAAACGCATTGAACTATGTTCCAAAACTTGCGAAGTTAGTCTGTGACAGATTCCCACAAGGGCTGCCACCAAAGCAGTCTGAGCAACGGCAACAACACCACTACGCCATAGTACAGTGAAATCAGATCCAGAAGTAAAAAGATGTCATCGAAGTTAATGCCTTATCTTGTCAGACTTCAGAATGACTCATGAGAACGATTTTTTTTTAGCATTCCCATTGTTACGGATGATAAGAATTGCACTGAATATTGCTTCAATCCATTGTTATAACTCGTATTTTATTGTATTTCATTGTGAATAGTTGCACAATTCGGCTTGTGGCAGCAATGGAAATATCAATTTAAGCAACTCGATCAATCAATAAATACATACATCAATATGTGAATCCTCCCTTTGACAGATGATCAAATGGGTGCACCCTTTGCCAGCATTCTTTGGTGGACATTAATTTCCCCAATGTGTCTCTCTGGATTAGTGGTTATCACCGGCACTGTGGCTAAGTTCCAAATCCCTGTTTCCTGTTACCTTCATTCTAATGCCAAGCCTGCTCAGCCAGTTTGTGAAAGATTTTGGCCAAAAACATTCCCCGGTTGACCCTACAGTGAGCAAGTGCGTATGTGCGTGTGGGCGTGTGTGTTCCTATTGGAAAATTTGCAGCTTAGGATTCATATTGGTAAAAGGTGGCACACTGAGCAGTAAAATACTAATTTATTTATTAAAGCCTGACATTTCGAGAACAAGGTAGTTCTCTTCCGAAGGTTCGTTAAGAGTGGTGTTGTGGTGACATTGTCTTAATAGTTTAGGAAAATAATGTGGAAAATCACATCAGGGGTTCCCAAATGTTACAAGCTGCCCTCCAGGTGAGCGTTTATCTTTGACCTTTACTCATCTCAACCAGCTTGGATGACACTTCATATTGTGATATATTTTCATTGAATATGACCTATTTTGCAAAATAAGGTTTACGCACGTTATACCGATTTTGAAAATATGCATGATCGCCCATAAATCCATTAATTATCGTGCTACATAGCTTAGTTTGGAATCAAAATGATTGGATTAATGAGGCGCATGTTAATAATCAACACATATATCAATAATGTAGCTGTGGTTGACAGGAAATTACAAAATAGGCCAAAATATAACAAAATCTAGTTTTGGTTTCAGGACCGAAAGTGTACAATCTATGTACTATACTAAAAAAATAGAATATGTCTGTATGTATGCATGTGTGTGTGTTTGTTCGTCCTTTATAGGTGGCCAAACCGTTGGATGGAATGAGATGAAACTTGGCATGAGTGATGCTTGGGATATGAGAACGGACATGGGGGGGGGGGGGTCAAGTTCAAGGTTAAAGGTCACGGGGTCAAGAGGTCAAGGTCACCGGGTAACTTCAATTTCTCAATTTCATCCGATCGAGACGGGACCAACGCCATTCGACAGATAATCAAAATTAAATGACACCGTTGATTGACGACATTCACTTCCGACTTCCGGTTTTTGAGTTATGACGTCATAAATTGACTAAAACGTCAATTTTTCATGTTTGTTTGTCCTTTATAGATGGCCAAACCGTTGGATAGAATGAGATGAAACTTGGCATATGTGATCCTTGGGAACGGACATAAGGGGATCAAGGTCAAGGTCAAGATCAAAGGTCACGGGGTCAAGGTCACCGGATAACGTCAATTTCTCAATTTCATCCAATCGAGACAGGACCAACGCCATTCAACAGATAACTGTACCCGCCCATGGGCGGGTACTTTGCTAGTATATTACTGAAACTCTCATCTTGTATGTATGTATGTATGTTCCCAAAATACAGCCAAAACGGTACATGATAGCGCAAAAAATTTAGGGCCACCTTACTTACCATTCTCCTGCGGTGTGCAGTATCAAGTTTTGTTCAAATCGGGCAACAAAAAAAATTATGAAAAAAATCAATTCCCAATTCAGCCAAGTACTCTTCGGGAGAATTTGATCATTGCAAACAACCTCAGCGGTATAGTTCGCTGGAACTATCTTTTTTTTTTTCTTGAAATGATTTTTTTATCAACAGCTGTCTCAACGGGAACCCAACGGGTTCACAGGTCGTCTAGTAGTTTCTAAAACTGTGTTATATACATGGCGAATGCTGACAATGTTCGTATCGAAACTTTCCCAGTTCATCTCCGAACAAAATAACACCAACTAGTTGGGTAAATAATGCAACATAATTTATTTATAAACACAAGATAATGTTATCCCCATATTTGGTATGGCTGTCAGAAAGTGAACAATTGCTGTCATTTGATGTTCTGTTTTCATTAAACCTGGTTAAAAATGAGCTGATATTGAAGTCCTTCAATGGGAACTGACATAATGGCTCATGTTTAGATTAACATTCACCAGTCAATTCATTAACTGCACAGAATAGGACATGCCTTGCCCACCTTGCCTAATCATAGTCCGAGGGGTGCCGTGATGATGGCATATTACTTGTAGACAGGCTATGGCGTTCCTACACATTACTGACACTATTCTATTCCACACACGGTGGGCATGTGCACTCGACAATTAGTCTGATTCCTCATCGTCCATCATGGTGAATGGGTTTTGGCAGATGTCGTCACCATACGTGCATGCACCTGTGCACTTTAACTGCCTGAATCTGCAGGTACATCTTGCAGTTGCGCTATTTGTACATGAACAGGACACTACGTCCATGAATTCCTGTGGTAGGGGGTCGTCTACCATCAACTGTGGTTAAAATTTCCCACTGGTGGAATACTTGTACCATCCATTGTGAATGGTGATCAGGAAAAGGATTGTTTTGCAAAGAGTAAATCTCACTCTAGTAGTGGGCATATATGGTGTACTGGCTAAGATATCCCTGGGATGAAGGAAGCATTTCTCGCTCTTTGGTGTTGACCTGAAATAGCATGTAACGCACATCATTGATTGCTGCAGCATTCGTGTTTGGCAAGTAGACTCAGCAAATGAACTCCACATGTTTATCTGTGGCCTCAGAAAGAACCCCATGTCCAAGATTGTTTAATAGGGCTGTATGCTTCCGGAACGTCTTTCATGTGGACTTTTTATCATGCCCACTCAGTTGACTGACGGTGTTGCATCCTGTTAAGGTATAATATGCTGGGATGTTCCTTTGGAGAGTTTGAGTTAACTGGATGGCATGGACAGCAATGAAGTGTCACTATTGTGCAGTGCCTGTTCTCATCCATATCTGTTGAATCAGTTATGCTGCAAAGTGAGCAAAGAGCACCAACGCATCTGTGTGTCAGCATGAGATGATGAGATGATCAAACCCTGCTTGACAAGCTGCCTCAGCTTGGAGTATAGTGTGTGTATCAGCCTCTTCTTGAGTTGATTCAAGTCGATGGATATCTAATCCTTGGGAATATTCTGCAGTAGTTTCATCAGCAAAGCATCCAGATGTAATTAACTCACAATTTTGCAAAGTGTCCTTTGCTTTGATCAGAATTTGCACACTCAGAAATTCACTCAGATTTGATTTGTTGTCTAGGCGGTCGATTAATTGTTTCCCGCTGACAAGTAAAGGAACGTCTCTACCATGAATCTTACGGCACATAGATATGCTTGGACCTGCTCGTTTTGCTCGGATACCAGATTTGATTGGCCCTTTCCTGTGTCTATCAAAGACAACATCTATCCTTGAGTGTCCTTCATGGAAATGACAATACTATATTACTGAATACATCAGAAAGATCCCCAAATGTCTTTGACCCTGTTGGTTTTCCAATCGCTTGTACCAAGGCTTGACCATCAATAATGGTGCAAGTTTTAAGATCTGCAGTAGGAAGAGTCTCAATGCTCACATCTTCCTCAATGCTCAGGATCCAAGTGCAATCTTGTTTGTGGATCATATATTTTGCAGCTGAGTCTGCTATGAAGAGTGGGACTGGTAATAGTTCATGACACAATATAGTTGAGATCTATAGTTGAGATCTGTCTCACATTCAGCATCTTTGGCCACCATAAGCCGCTGCAAGAGCACTTTGTCCACTTTTGCTGCTTTGTCCCTTTGTGTTGGATTTTTATTTTATTTTATTTTGTTCTCACCAGTGTACATTGTTTGGAGACCAACACTTTGTGATTGTTTCAGCTTTGTGTGGAATCCTACTTCCCTTGTACAATTCTGGTCTCCACAAACATTCTGATATTGTTTTCCACATGTTTGCACTGTGAACAAAGCAGTCTTGATGTTTTCAGAGGTAATGAGTAGCAAGGCATGTCAAATATTGGCTGTTTGTCGTAAAGACTGAGAATCGTTTAAGTTGACCCACCAGTTTTTAAACATCTTATCTGTCTGTTTGGGTAATCCATACCAGACGAACTGCTACCTTGCCAACCTTGTTCACATGTTCCAAGTCAGTACTGATCTGCTTGAATGTTTTGTGTGTAGTTTTCACAATAAAATATGCATCCTTGAACTGGTGGTACACATATGGATTGGAAATTTCCAACTAGTGTACATCTCCTGCAAACACTATTCCCCATCTCCTGGAGTCATTATCATTGTAGTGGGCAAACAATGGCAACATGGCAAGAAAGGCAGATTTATGCATCTGCCAATCACCTGTGTATTCCGCACATATCAGCTGTAGCAATGTTAGAACCATTTTCATGTAATGTCTCCAGGAGAGGCTTGTTGGTGACATTGTTCCATCATACTGCTCCAGTAATTGCAGTAGTTGTGCATTTTTCACATCATATGCCAGCTGCTGCAATACGTCAGATGGGGAATCTGCTACTTGCTGTCATACAAGGACTGTGCTCATTACTCATATTGCCTTTGGATATCTGCATCATAAAGTCCTTGGTCTTTAGCCCACCCTCAGAATTGAGACTATATGCTTAGCCAAAGAGCCTCGTAGGTATAATCAGTGTAATCTTGTATGCATTATCTTGAAATGTACACATTTCTCTCTACACTATCGCTGATGATTCACTAATAAGTGTGTAGCATTAGGATTCTCATGTGTGTACTATGTGTGAGCGTCATTAGAGCTGTTCAGGAACTCTGGGAAGGGTTCGAAACAGCGTAGCACTCACCTTGCGTGGGTCTTCTTGGGTTGCTTTATGCAGCTTATTCAGCTGGAGGAGTGTGGGAGGGGTCATATATATATATATATATATATATATATATATATATATATATATATATATATATATATATATATATATATATATATATATATATATATATATATATATATATATATATATATATATATACTGAGACTGACTCGTTCATGGTTTTCACATCTGACAGAGGTACTGTATATTATACTATTCCTCAATCAGGAAGGATTGAAGCTCCTTGAGTGACTTTGCTCAGGGGAAATTGTTCCTCCTCTTGTTCTTGAGAATGAATCATAATGGCTCAATATTATTTAAATCTGGTCAATGAGCAGATCAGGGAAGATATTTTACCTTACATTCATGTTCTTCAAATGAGGATTTAATATTTACAGCAGTGTGTGTTGGAGTGTCTTTTTCATCTACGAAAATTGCACCTCTTTCAGGAAACAAAGTTTGTCGTATGGGATGCAATTGGTCACTCATGGTGCTTAATGGTCATTAGCAGTTACTCTACCAATGTACGGGCCAAAAAATATCCACGTTTGCCTTTTTAGTTGACCAAGTGAGTTGCACCTTCGGTAAGTGGGAGCTTCATTTTAAAGTTAAACCACTGATTACATACAGGTGAAACCTATTACATTTATCTTGTAACCTTTCAAACAAATAATTTGCTCCTGAAGTGATTTATGGTTAATTGGGGAAAGGGTTTGAATACTTATGCAACTGAGAATCATCTGATTTTTCTCTGTTAATTTAATGTATTCACATTTTATCTGCATTTTTTTTTTTAGCTTTATCACTTTGGAGCAGCTTGTGAAGTCTCGATATATTAAGTTTGATTTGAAAGCATCATGAAATAGCTCAGGTGGCATCAAAATGTGAAAACTTTGGAGGGGTGAATACTTTAGCAGGCCGCTGTACATCTATAAAAAAAAATACATTTACATGTTATTTTCTTACTTATTGTACACACTTCGAGATTGCAAAAGTTAAACAAACCCTGGTGCATTTTACATGCTTGTCAGCATTTCGTTCACAGGAAATTTTGAACACCAAATTTAACCCGTTCCTTCCTCGCTAAGGCCTCAAATATGGTTGTCCCATCCACAATTAATCAAGGCTGTCTTTTGCGAAAGTAATTCTTTGGGGTTTGTATCATAGCAATGTAGGATCCTACCCTCACCAATAGAGTTGAAATGAGATACCTTTGCTGAACTCATGGAGCAAATTGTCTCTACCTCAGTCCTTTGTGTATAATTTTATATTGTGTGCACTAAAAACAGGTTTTCTCTGAAACACCTCGTTTGTGAATCCTTTAGAGTTTAGAATAACACGATGTGAGTTAAATGTCGAACGCCATGATCAGGAAGAATCATGACAGCTGTAATGTGTGAAAGAATACACCTTCATCAGTGAATCGGAGATATTTTAACGCAATGCAAGTTAATTTGTCTTTTGTAATGTCAATTTGAACCATCGAGTACAATCAGACAATGAAATTGGTTGTGTTGTTTTGTTTAACATGTCGATCTTTGTTTGTGAACATTGGCAGAGCCTCACGAAGTCTGTGCAGAAGAGAATTATTGGGTGGATTGGAGCAGAACGCTGGCTGGGCAATCTACTGTAAGTCGTTGCCCAACTAATGCCACAGGTATATAACTTTCTTTCCAAGGGTAGAGCATCTCAAAACAAATGCATGAAAATAAATCAAAAAGTGCATCGCTGTTCTGTGAAACCTTCCTTATGTGCATTCCCACATGGTTGTATCTTTCCTATCTTTTGTACAAGTTGATATGCTTCAAATCAAGGTACTGGTACTCCAGAGAAAAATAACTTGATTTCAAAGCAGCGCTCCTTTAAAGCGACATTATAAAAGAAGCTTTATCAAGATCAGGCCAGTCATACTTCGTTGGCAACCATGGAGAGAGCCATTTTATTTCTTAAATACTTGCCGATGTATTGCATGAATGAGAAAGGACAGTAAGATTTAAATCAGCAAAAATACACCATCGTCAACGTCATCGTCATCGTCATCATCATCATCATCTCAGAGATTTCAGACCCTTGCCAAGACTTATTTGTGGTGTTTGTGCAGTTTTGTGTTGTGTATTTTGTGTGGCGTTTGTGTACTGGTGTGTTATGTCATTAATAATAGACATAACTGGAACTGCCACTTTATAACTGCTGATAGTGATGACCGGGTTCCAAGACCAATTGAGTTGACCAAGTGAGTTGCTTTGATGCCACCCTGCTTTGATCGGACACCTGACCCTGACCCATGACGTTTATTATTATTCTATTGAATTAAGAATGGGATTCAAATATATACAATTAAATCAAATTGAGGACCAAATAGGTACAGTCCTGCATTGAAGTCATCAAAAGGAACCCAAGCAAGCAAAAAGTAATGATGCAAACCATTCAGGAGTTCTGGGAAGGGTTCGAAACAGCGTCACACTCACCTTGCGTGGGTCTTCTTGGGTTGCTTTATGCAGCTTCTTCAGCTGGAGGAGTGTGGGAGGGGTCAAACATATATATATATATATATATATATATATATATATATATATATATATATATATATATATATATATATATATATATATATATATATATATATATATATATATATAATTCTATTGAATTCCTGATGATTCAGCCTGTTTTAACTTATATACATGATGACTTAAGTCATCAGGAGGAACCTGGATAGGATTCTCATTTCAGTTGATACTCCTCTACCCTCAAACCCATCCAGGCACAGCCAAGTGAGCCTTATTCAAAATAAAATGTCAAAAAATCAAAAAGAACTCAGAACAAAAAAATATATAATTCTGGCTGCGAGACCATGCATCTGATCAAGTTGAAATTTAATACTTGTATTTACCCATCATTACTACGTCATAATTGCGAAGTTGCACTTCGATTGATGAAGTGGTTTCACAGAAAACATTACACAAGGACCCCGACATTCATGGAGGATACATTCTGGGAAAACCCCACGAATGTGGAGGCATTGTTTCAATGGGAAATGGGGGGGGGGGGGGGATAGGTTTCAGGGATTTCCCAACCCACGAAAAATCCGTGAATGTTGAGGCCAAACCCACCCAGCCAGCATTCTGTCGAGTGTGGGGGGGGGGTGAAAATCCGCAAGTGTTTTTTGTCATTAACCTCCGCAATCGAAGATGGATGGAGGTTACTGTTTTCACCCCTGTCTGTTGGTTTGTTTGTTTGTTTGTGAACAGTATTACGGAAAAACTCCTGGAAGGATTTCGGCGAAACTTGGTGGGGGGTTAGGTATGGTCCAAGGATCATGCCATTAGATTTTGGACTTGGTCCAAAAAAAAAACTTCGAAAATTTTGCAACTTTTTTTTTCAAAAAAATTTTGATTTTATTTGAAAAATATTTGATTTTTTTGCATTTCTACATGTTTTAAGTGATTTCCAACCCTGCCCCCCACCCCCCCACCCCCCAAAAAAAATTGCTAGAGAAAAAAAGACAGTTAAAAAAAGTTAGAGAGTCTGATCCGTTTTGACCTACAATGAATAGGATATCAGGTTCACTTAAGTGACCCAGCAGTATTGGCGGCGGAGGTTTTGCACTCTTCCGAGTGCTCCCCCTCCAGTTGTTACAATGGAGACAAGAGGGATAACATTATCGGTTCGCAGCGATTCCTGGTTCATGAAAAAGGCCGCAAATGGCGACACCACCAAAGTCAAGAATTGTTACAATGGAGACAAGGAGGATAACATTATCGGTTCACAGTGGTTCCTGGTTCAAAGAGGAAAAGTTTTAAAGTTTAAAATGTATTTGACCACAAATGCACGATTGCAGTTTCATTAAAAATGCTTACAAATAATAAAACGACAACACCAGGTACCTTTTCCAATTTATTGAAGAATGCATCTTAAAGTCTCTTAAAGATACCATGAAATTACAAAAATAAAAAATAAAAAAACAACAACATCATGTACCATTTCAATTTTTTTATGAAACAAACACAGCACACGTAACTTTGCAAAATTATGATGATGATGATGAGGATGATGAAGATGCGCCGTTCAGGTCCGTGGGGTGGCAGGAGCTTTGTCAAGCAGCAGGAGTACCTTGAATGAAAGGTTCTTTCCTTCCAGGTACCTCTCGACCTGAGGAACGAAGCAGGTATGGATCCAGTCTGTAAAAAGTTCAGACGTCATCCACACCTTCTTGTTCACCCTCAAGTACATGGGCAGCACCTGTTGTTAGGTCATCTCTAAAGAGATGACCTAATAAAACCAGTCTCGATGTCCATATGTACCTCCATCCCCATTTTTTTCTTCCGATTTTCTTGATATTTGGTAAGTGGGTAGACGTCGATGAGGGATGCATGACGGTATGACCTTTGACCCGTTTAGAATGTCAAGGTCAACGTTCAGGTCACTCCAAAGTTGCAAAATCGTCCATTTTCAAAATCTATCTCCTCCGCCGTTTATGATCCGATCTTCGAAATTCCTTCGGATTCTGATAATATGGAACAATATCTAAATTTGCTCAGGTTGGTTTTTTGAAATTCTTCCTGGTTATCGAGTCACGTGTCTTCAAATTTGGAAAAATCGTCGATGTGATACGGTCAAAAAAAAATTCGCCCGATCTTGATGAAGCTTGGTATGTAGGTAGGGGTCGATGAGTGATGCACGACGGTATGACTTCTGACACGATTGAAGGTCAAGGTCAAGGCCACTCCAAAGTTGCGAAATCGCCCATTTTCAAAATCTATCTCCTCTGCCGTTTGTGATCCGATCTTCGAAATTTCTTCGGATTCTGATAATATGGAACAATATCTAAATTTGATCAGGCCGGTTTTTTCAAATTCGTCCTGGTTATCGAGTCAGGTGTCTTCAAAGTTGGAAAAATCGTCGATGTGATACGGTCAAAACAGAGATGACCGTCACCCCCAACCGGGGTAATTTTTTTTGTTCTTTAGCGTATGTGGGTTCAGGGAATGGTAGAGCATCAAGGGTGTTTACCATGAAGTCCCCTTTTGCATTTGTGCAGAGGAGAAGGGATACCCGGTCCTTTGCGGCCTTAATGCCAGCTGCTTTGCTCTCACACTGTGAGATGAATGTTCTGGACAGCAACTTTTTCAAAAACCAGCCGGTCTCATCAGTGCTAAAGACCTGCTCCGGCAGGTACTCCTTATCCTCGATGAAGCTCGCTAGTTCTGCAGGGAATGCCTTGGCCGTATCATGGTCCATGGAGGCCACGCTCCCTTGCGAGCTTTGTGGGTAATTGCGGGAGAGGTGATTAGTCTGTGCATTGTTTGTGGGCGATTTTTTTAATTTTATTATTATTTTTTTTTACTGGTGATGCTGTATTCAGCAGCTGATAATAGATGTGGTGAGTAATGCTGTTGTGTAATTAGTCCGAATGTAGCCAGCTGCTAATTACATTAATAGATGTGCTGAACGTTTCCATTCTTTTAGTCACAGGATATGACATATTTCCCATCAACAGGTAGATTATGTTGAGCGTTTTTAAAATGTAACAGCTCTGATGGTGCAGTTTATTGCAAGATGGTGATTTATACTAAGATGTGCTGAATGTTTCCATTGTGGAATGGCCGTATGTGGTGACCTGGTAATTACTGGCTACATCAACAAATCAAACACGGAAAGTTGGAAGTGACAAAAAACAGGTTGCTGGGAATCAAAACCGGGTTATTTATTTATTAAACATGATCTGAAGTGATACGACGTGTGGAATTCTAGAGGATGGTGATGTGCCTTCTGGTGAGGGAAAGCTCGTGACGTCACACAGCCAATTGACTCGAGGGATATATTGCATATTAGCTGCAAGTCATTCTGAGTGTGTGTGTGTGTGTGTGTGTGTGTGTGTGTGTGTGTGTGTGTGTGTGTGTGTGTGTGTGTGTGTTTGTGTGTGTGTGTTCCTTTACCAATCAGCTAGAAGAGCACTTGCCAAGTGACTTAAGTAAACAAGCACCCAAACGAAACACTGGCTACTTGAAAACTGAGCAGATTCCAGGTGTGTTCCATTATCAATAAGCTTGCTATCGTTTGCCAAGCTAGCCGTTCCTTATTATGAGTGTCGAATGGTGGAATGCTTGCTTGAATGCTTAAGCCACTTGGCAAGCGCTCTATAAGAAACTTGGTGATTGAATGCATCCCATGTGTAACAGTCTGTGTTACAATCCTTGTGGGTGGAATAGAAGCGAAACATTGCATTTTTAAAATGGATCTAACTTTCCATCCAATCCGGGTTTTGACAATTCTAAAAGGGGTCTACGGATTTTCACAAAGAAAATGGCTCAAACCCGTGAAATCCGGGTCACTTGCCATCTATGATAGATGCTGTTAGAGTTTTCATTCTGAAAGTAAGTAATGTTTATCCCGCAAAGCTACAATATAGTACGTGCAGTCCCGTATGTTTAAAGTGCACATAGTGTGATGCCCCTCAAAACTATGTTTATCCCGCGAAGCTACAATACATACAGAAAGCAAGTCATATTCGCTGCTCGTGGAAGATGGTTTTTTTTTTTACGTATGTACAGTACGTAACATATTGCAAAATGATGATGAAGAACATGTAGCATGTCGCAAATTATCAACTGCGAATAAGTGGAACCTGTGAATGTGGAACCACAAATATCAGGGTCTGGGTGTATTTAATACTTTTCTTCCATCCAATTTGACTGTCAAACCATGTTACCTATCAATTATGCCTTAAATTTGTACACCCATGGCTTGGGGAACATTTGTGTGAAGTTTCCCCCTCGTTCTGTTCAACCTTTCTGGAGAAGAAGATATTTAAAGTTAAATCCAATATGGCTAACAAACTGTATGAACTATGACATCATATATGTGAACCTTTTGTTCCTCATAGGAACAAATAGGATAGGCGGTCATACGTTTAAATTTTCTCCTCGATCTGTTCAGCCACTTCAGAGAAGATTTTTGAAAGTTTTATTTGAAAACAATATGGCTGCTGAATCACGTGACCAATGATGTCATTAACAATAAAACATTCTACATGAGTAGTCGCTCCTATGGTGAAAATTTTGTCTGATCCGACAAGCAGTTGCAGAGAAAAACACAAGTACTGTGCGGACAAACGAACAAATGAAAAATCAATCGTAGAGTGACACTTGGCAAAACAGAATGAAGTACAATAGCACTCGGAAGAGCGCTTACCTCTGACAGGCTGACCAGTTTACCTTTTGTATCCCATTGATAGGCTGAATCTGAACCAAAATCGAACTGGCTTGTTCTTGTCACCTGACCGACTCAAAAGGATTTCAGAAATATGGCCTATGTTGACCTTTTGTATGATGTTGACCTCAAAAATAGTAGTTAGTTGAATTAATTGACTTCATATGCAAACACTTCAAATTTCAAGTCAATCCGATGAAAATTGAGGATTTTAGAAATTTAATAAATTTGATGACCATTAGCCAATGATGACCCTTTGACCTCATAAATAAATAGGATTCTGTCGGACCATCAACTCCACCATTTGGTGAAATTTCCTGAAGATCAATTTAAAATTGTGATCTGTAGGCGATTAAAGGTGAGCGGACAGATAAACAAACAAAAAAAAACCAATGTCACCCGCAGGGTGACCTGTATCTTTCCAAAAGGTGACCACGTGTGACTTCTTTAAGGTCACACTGAGGTGAACAGAGCTGCTTTCCACCAGGAGTGACTCCTTGAGGAATATCTGCCTACGAGAGATTCCGATGAGAATCGTTCTACAGAGTAACCATGAAAAATATGCGTTTGCCTCATAACTCATCAAATGACGTCATAGCGTCAAACTTTTGACAGATCTGGAAAGCACTTATCAAGCGCTTTCATATGAGGTATTACTCGATATGGTATCTAAGATTTCAAAATTTGACCTTGGGATCAAAATCTTTCGACCTCCAGCGCTAACCATGAAGGTCAAGGCCGATCGTCACCAAAAATTAATCAGCTGAGCGCCAGACCATGAACTATATTCCCATGTAGTTTGAAGACGATCCGATCAAAATTACTCAAAAAATAAGGGTTTCGTCGACTCCCCTGATTTGCGACAGTGACCTTGACCTTTGACCTTGACATTGAAAATTTTATGCGCTGAAAGGGACCTCTATAGGCCTCTGATATGCGAAGTTACAAAAATTTCCAATGATAACTGTGCTCTGCAGAGTGATCGATACGTGATTACAGACAAACAAACAAAAAAATAAATAAATAAATAATAAAAAAGAAAAAAAAACATACAAGCTGACTAACATATCTTGCAAAAACTTCGTTTTGGCAAGATAAAAATCACTCAAAGAGCAACACTTGGCAAAACAGCACAAAGTAGAATGGCACTCGGTAGTGCGCATACATCTGCCAGGTTGAACAGTTCATGCTTTGTATCCCACTGATGGGCCGGTTCTGAATCAAAACAGAATCTGCTTGTTCTTGTCACCAAACCAACTCATCCACCTTGTTTTGTCATAACTCATCCACAACTTTATTTAGAGAGAGGGAATTATACACACACACACACACACACACACACACACACACACACACACACACACACACACACACACACACACACACACACACACACACACACACACACACACACACACACACACACTTGATCCCTCCCACACTCCTCTCACTGATGAAGCTGCATAAAACAACCTCAGAAGACTGACACAAGATCATTGCCGCACTGTTTCGAACCCTTTCCAGAGTTCCTCAACAACTATAAAGATGTTCACACAGAATACACACATGAGATTCCCAATGATACACACCCCCTCAGCTACCGGACCGGTTTCATCACTTATTGGTGAATCATCAGCGATAGCGAAGACAGCAATGCATACCAATGATGCTCTCAAGCATGTACTACGTGCATGCTTAAAATGAAAATCAGCCATTGACAAACAACCATCGGTTGGCAACCATTGAGTGGGTTTGATTGGCTTTGTAATAGCCTCCTGCATTGAAGTTCCTTTGAAGGGAACTCAGATTTTACTTCCATTTTAAAATGAGTCACCCCGATTGCAAATTTAAAGTTTGTGGATTTTGGTATTTTAATCCATTGAGGTACAAAAAAATGCTTTTCAAAAGGTGTTAATTTGACCATATTCTCCCTTTGTCGTTATCCTGTATGGATCAATACATCCTTGTCCTGCAGTCCCTTACATGAGGCTTTGATGGTGGAAGGAAAATAAAAAATAAAGTATAACAGGATCTATACTAGAGGCGGTGTGTGTGTGTGTGTGTGTGTGTGTGTGTGTGTGTGTGTGTGTGTGTGTGTGTGTGTGTGTGTGTGTGTGTGTGTGTGTGTGTGTGTGTGTGTGTGTGCGTGTGCACGTCGTTTGTTGTTATCCCTACATGCGGTTTTAAAAGGTGTAACGGAGCACTCTCAGTTCTCAAGGTAGCCACATCCACATGTGCATGCATGCATGTGTGTGTGGTGTGTGGTTAGGTGGGTGTCTGTCATTGGTTGTTATCTCCAGATGCATATTTCAGAGGGTGAAACAGAGCCTTCACAGATCTCAAAGTGTGTGTGTGTGTGTGTGTGTGTGTGTGTGTGTGTGTGTGTGTGTGTGTGTGTGTGTGTGTGTGTGTGTGTGTGTGTGTGTGTGTGTGTGTGTGTGTGTGTGTGTTTGGAAATATTTTTTCACCAAGTAACAAATGAAATAGGCTTCTAAGGTCTGGTATAGCATAATACATAGCTTCTCCCAGGCAAGTCAACCCCACATTCTTGTTGGCATGAGCTGTTTTCACAGATGGGGCTTTGGCTGTGGGTGAGTGACTGGCACCCTAACAAACTATCTGGTCTCATCGCTGCCTTGTGGATTAGGCTTTTGAGCGAAAGGCTAAGTGTTGGGTCCCTGATAGAAACCTCTAGAGTAGCACCTGCCCGAAAAGAAACACACCACCACGCACTAGTGTGTGGATATATCATGTGCCCATCTCAATGGTGCTCTCACTATGGGTGAAATAGCAACCAAGACCCGCAAACAGCAGACCTGGTGGATGGGGAACATGATGTCCTTCAGCGACTGTGATGGCGGATGTGGGCTGCAGCTCTTCACACTAACCTGTCATCTTGACCATGTCCTGCAATTGGTATTCATTGTGTTGAGCCGAGAGCGCATCTTGTGGCAGCAGTATGTATGCAACTATGAAGTGTTGGAGCGAGCCAGGTTGTCTAGGATAGAGGCAATGTTGATGAAAGCACAGCGGTGCTGGATTGGACATGTTGTTTGCATGCCAGATACTCGTCGGCCAAAGCAAATGTTTATGGACAGATCAAAGATAGCAAACGACACCCAGGTCGTCCAAAGCGTAGATTCAAAGATGTGATTGACGAACATCTGAAAGTGACCAACATCGACTCTACGTCTTGGGAGGATGTCGCCCATGATGGAGCAAAATGGAGAGCAGCAGCACAGAGTGGTGTGACAACAGCTGAAACCAATCGTGTGAATAACTTGAAGGAGAAGCATGCTCAAAGGTAGGAACCAGTGAAAAGAGCAACAAATGAAACAGATGCCGCATGGATCGGCTGGGTGTCCCAGAGAGTGTGTAAATCAAGGATAGGGCTTCACTTGCATGAATGTGTGCACAGAGTCCAATACCTCACCTAAATCTTTTGACAGTCATCGTCGACACCGACGGACAACCATAATCGTTTGGAAACATCACATCATCGTTGTATGTTCAGTTTATTCGTTGTAATGTCAGAGTTAATAAGTTTGTGGACTGAAAGCAAACACTAAAACACGTTCAACATATTGCTAAATGATGATTTTTAAGCGGTGAAGCTGCTTCATTATTTGGCTATGTCCGTCCATCCATCCATCCATCCATCCGTCGGTCCATCATAAATGAAGAAGAAGAACCCTACTAACCCATCATGTTTCATTCTAAAGGGTTCTAAAGGGTATTTCTAATGGGTTCTAATGGATTCGAAAGGGTTCTAAAGGTTCTGAAGGGTGATTCTTAAAAGTGTTTCTGAAGGGTAATTCTAAAGGCTAATTCTACAGGGTTTTAAAGTGATCCAAAGGGTAATTCTAAAGGGTTCCAAAGGGTAATGCTAAAGTGTAATTCTAAAAGGTGCTAGAGGGTTCTAAAGTGTTCTAAAGGCCAATTATAAAGAGTTCTAAAGAGTTCTATCGGCTAATTCTAAAGAGTTCTTAAGGGTTCTATAGGTTAATTGTAAAGAGTTCTAATGGGTTTGAAAGGGTAATCCTGAAGGGTTCTTAAGGATTTAATGAGTAATTCTGAAGGGTAATTCTCATGGGTAGTTTTAAAGGGTAATTCTAATAAGTAATTATAAAGGATTCTAATAAGTCCTTAAGGGTTCCAAAGGAGGAATGATAATGAGGAATAATAAAGGGTTCCAAAGGCGAATTCTAAAGAGTTGAAAAGGCTAATTCTAAAGGGTTCTAAAATGTAATTCTAATGGGTTCTAAAGGGTAATTCTGAAGGGTAATGCTCATGGGTAGTTTTAAAGGGTAATTCTAATGGGTAATTATAAAGGGTTCTATTGGGTTCTTAAGGGTTCCAAAGGCTAATTCTAAAGGGTAATAATAAACGGTTCTGAAGGGTAATTCTAAAGGTTTATAGAGGGTAATTCTAAAGTGAAATTCTTTTGGGGTCCAACGGGTAATTCTCATGGGTTCTAAAGTGTAATTGAAATGGGTAATTCTAAAGGCTAATATATATATATATATATATATATATATATATATATATATATATATATATATATATATATATATATATATATATATATATATATATATATATATATATATATATATATATATATATATATGGTTTTTTAGGAGTTCTAATGGGTAGTGATAAATGGATCTAAACTCACTCTAAAGGGTAATTCTAAGTCGTTCTAAAGGGTCATTATAATGGGTTTGGTTCCGGTTTTTGAGTCGACGGCTGGTTCTCTCAGGGGTCTCTGCCAACTTTCTCAAAGATAAGTTTTCGGTCGTTGTTTGTCGCGTTTGACTGTTTATTTTGTTGCCTCCAAGTTTACGATGTGTTCCTAGATCGGTTTTGTTTCAAAATGTATGCTATTTGGTGAGTTTTTGTTGGTGTTGTCATTTCGGGTTTCCCTGAGGCCAATCCATCTTCACGTCTATGTGCATGATGTGTTTATTTGTATTTTCTCCTAATTACCATCAGTTCTTATTTTATCCACTTTCCCACCACCCTCCTTCTATCCCTCCCAACTATAACTTCTGTTTCATGTCTTTAAATACAAAAAAATTACAAAAAAAAACCCCTTTTCCCTCCTTACCTCACTCCCCATGTAACCACGTGACTTCCTGTACCGACTTTTCTTCCTCCTTCTTCTGCCAACCTCCCATCTTCCTTCTTCAGCCGACCCATATTCACCATACACCTTCACAATTTTTTATTCAACCTTTCCTTTACCTAATCTTACCTAATCTTTGGAAAAGACAAATGAAAAAAAAAATTTTTGTCTTCATATTTTCTCACATAACTTTATACACCTCCCATACCACGTGTTTTTTTCTACCCCCTATTCCTCTTCCTGTAACTTTCACCGACCTACCAGCTTCCTTCTACTTCAGCCAATACACATTCACCATCCTCCTTTTCTTCTTCTTTCGGCTGCTCCCGTTAGGGGTCGCCACAGCGGATCATCCGTAATGATCTGCATAATGATTTGGCACAGGTTTTATGCCGGATGCCCTTCCTGACGCAACCCTGGTCGCCTCTTACGACACAGGGATATGGTGCACCTATTCTAACTGGGGCATACACCAGGCCCAGTACACTGGTACTCACTTTGCCGACCTCGGAAGGATGACAGGCTGAGTCAACCTCCTGGTGTGCATTAATTCAAGCGGCCAATGGGGCTTGAACTCAGGACCTTTTGGATCCCAAGCCACCACCCTAACCACTACGCCAACACCAGGCTCCACATTCACATTCCTTATCCTACCAAATCATCAAAAAAATATATAAGAGCAGTCTCTTATAATGTTTCAACTTTCTCTTTCACGCGTGTGGTTCTCGGTATTGTATCAAAATTTACACTTCTTCTTATTGTTCTTCTTTTTCCTCAAAAGGCTGTTTTCAATTCGACCCTTCCTTCATTCCATGTCTAAAAAGTCCCACTGTTTCAACGTTTCTTTTTTCCATTCTCTTTATTACCCTTTATTGCATCCCTCACGTAATGTCTTTAATCACAACTCTGACTTTAAAATTTTAAAACCCCAGTTTGCAATGCATGTTAGTGTTCCATCAATCGTCCTTTTTTTTTTTTGCAACATCAGTGCCAATTTTCCCCACCTCCTTAAATCTACCTCCTCCTAACTCCTCACCTGTTATAACCTCTCCTTACCCCTCCAATTTTGCCCCTCATCCTACGTCCACACTTAGCACCTCTTCAGTGTCTTCTGCTCTACAGTATCAGCTCCTCCTCTGTTGTCCCAAAGTGTGTGGTGTTCTAGCGTCTGTGGGCTCCATTCTGACCTAACCGATATCTCACTCTCTCAATCAGTACATCCTCAACCCCTCAACCATGCTCCTTCTTTCCTCTTATTACACATCACCCTCTTCCCAAAACCTCAAATATTGTGCCTCCCCCTGCCCACTTCCTTCTTCACCATACCACCACCAAGTCTCATCCTTCTCCTCTCTGAATCTCTCCCATCGCCCTCCTGCTCCTTGGCATGCCTGCTGTCATCTCCCCTCCCCCTCAAAGCTTCCCTCTTACCCCTCCCTCTCAAAGCAACCTTCACACTCTTCCCCCTCCAAGCTTCCCTCTCACCTTTCTCGAAAACTCCCCCTCACCCTTCTCCCTCAACTCCCCCCTCACCGTTTTCCCTCAACTCTCCCCTCACCGTTTTCCCTCAACTCTCCCCTCTCACCCTTCCCCTCCAATCTCCCCCCTCACTCCCCCTTTTAAAAGTTGCACCCCTCACATCCACAAAGCTGCCTCCTTCCCCTGCCCTCTGTCTTCCATCACATCCCTCCACCTCTTCCAATCTTCAACTGCCTTCTGCCCCCTCTATTATTACTCCCCACTGTACCTCAACCCATCACCACTGAGCCTTTTCTCCTCCTCATCTGGCCCTCTCCCCTTGCTCTTCTGCAATTGCCCACACTCTGTCAACAACTCTCCCTACCTGCCCCCCCCTCCTCCTTCGTCCCTCTGCCCCACTCCCCTCCCATGCACCTAAAGCCTCCTCCCATCCCGATTCCTCCAAATTGTGGACCTCAATCATCTGGGGCCCTTCCTCAAACTTGACAAATCTTTCCATACAGGTTGCCACTGATAAGCCAGACATAATACGCTTAACAGAAACTTTCCTCCTTCAACATGTCTCTGACTCCTGAGTATTTCTCCCTGATTACTCCCTCCTCCAGTATAACAGACCTGAGCCTCGTCCAGGCAGCGGAGTTGATAACTTCATCAAAGACTCCATTCCTCACTCTCCATGCACTGCCCTCTCTCCCCCACACCCCCAGGAATACCTCTGGCTACGGCTTCCCCTTGACTCCCACCTCATGTTTACATGTGTGTTGTACCGTCCACCAAAGAGTGATGACTCCATTTATACCTCACTGTCTGAAAGCATGGACCAACTTCTATCCTCTTGTCTCAACTGTCTTCTTCATATGTGGTGACTTCATCTGTCATCATGCCAGTTGGCTGGGTGTGGGTATCTCCCTCACTTGCTATGGCACTTCAGCAATAGACTTCTGTGACTCAGTGGGACTCACACAATCTGTCAACTTCCTGACCCGGATCTCATCCAATGGTACTCCATGTTTTCTTGATCTGATTTTGACCAATTTCTCTGAAAATATCTGCTCTTCTTCCTTCACTCCAATCGGTTCATCTGACCACAGATGTTCAAAGTAAACATTTCTCTTGCTGTTATAAGAGAACCACCTCAGCACCATAGAATCTGACATTTCCCTCAGGCCGACTAGCAGGGACTTCAAGCAGCCATCAAACTTCGAGACTGGTCTTCCATCTCTCCTTTCTTCGACATCAACTCGTCCTGGAAATTCTTTCAAAGAAACTTGCCCTCTCTCATGCACAGATTTATCCCATCTCATTTTCAGTTGTTCTACCCTTCTTCATGCCCATTGTATACGGAAGCGTATGGCAAGGTCGTTTTCCTGAAACAACTTGCCTTTGCCTCATGGAAGGCAAATCCAACTGGAAGCAATCTCAGTTCCTTCTACAAAGCTCGGAACAAGTGTGTCTACTCTCAGGAGACCCAGAAACCAACATCTTTCCAATCTCAAGTCTGAACTCTCAAACCTGTCTCCATGGTCGAAATCCCGGTGGAATCCATTTAAGTCTGTTTCTGGTGTACGAGGTATGTCCCCCTTCCATCCCCTACCATACCTCAAATGGCCGCACAGCTGACAATGCTTGTGAAAAGGTTGAATGCCTCAACTCTATGTTTGGTTCTGAATCATGTCCCCCAAACCCATCACTTTCTGTACCAACTTTACCCAGTCATACACAGCTGTTACGGGGCTCTGTCTCCTTTTCTACTGACAAGGTGAAGAGCTTGATGTCAAACCTCGACTCAGATTCTGTAACTGGTCCAGACGGCATCAGCTCACGTGTCCTAAAAACCTGCTCCACTGCTCTTTCTCACCCTCTCTCTTTTCCATTCACCCTCTCCTTTGCTCATGGTCACCTGCCATCTGCTTGGAAATCAGCAAAAATTACGGCTCTGCATAAAAAAGGTGCAAAAACAGATCATTGCAACTACAGACTAATCAGCCTTCACCCAATCATCAGCAAGGTTATGGAATTCATCATCGCTTCAAACATTAAATCCTACTTCTCCAATGCCTTGTTTTCCCGTCATCAATTTGGTTTCAGACCAGGTCACTCTACCCTGGATATGCCGATTCTGCTCTCCCAACAATGGAGGGAGGTCCTCGATGCCAGACAGGAAATCTGAGCCATATCCCTGGACATATCACGTGCTTTTGAAACAGTCTCGCACCCTTGCCTGCTCACCAAACTCTCTTCCCATGGTATCCAAGGCCATCTCCACTCATGGCTCATAGATTTCCTCTCCTGTCTCAGCTGTGTGGCCCTCAATTAAGCTCTCTCACCCCCCTTCCTGTCCAGGCTGCAGTTCCTCAAGACAGTGTTCTGGGCCCTGTGCTCTTTCTGGTTTTCATCAATGATCTCCCTGACTCTGGAAAATCCTCTTTGTCTCTTTGCTGATAACTCCACCCTCTGCCATACCATCTGTTATCCCTCAGATTGGCAAGCACCACCCTCTTAACTCTCTGAAGATTTGGATAAAATCACAAACTGGGCCAACAATTGGAACATGTCTTTCAATCCTGACAAATCTTACACTCTCACTTTTTCTCTCCAAAATGGATCGTCTGGAAAACTCCCCCATCTACTTTCTCAACAATCCTCTTGAAGAATTCCTTTCATTCAAGGTTCTTGTTCTCACGATCTGCAATGATCTTTCCTGGGAAAGTCACATTTCCAACCTGGCCTCCAAAGCCGTCACCGAATGGGCATCCTCCATTGTGCAAATTCCTTCCTTGGCACACCTGACCTCCTGACCACATACAAAGTTTCATCCACAGCCTGATGGAGCACTGCTCTCCCCTCTGGGCTGGTGCTCCCTCCTCTCATTTTTCTCGGCTTCACGCTGAGGAAACCAAAGCATTTCGGATCAATGGTATCTCGAGCAACAAGGCTGAGTCTTTGGGTCTCTCACTCTATCACCGCAGCCAGGTCAGTGGTCTTTCTGTCTTCTACCATCTCCTCTCCGGCCTTGCCCCCCCTGCTCTGACTGCGATATGTATCCTCCCCCCCCCCCCCATATTTCTGCAGGGTGCTCAAGGCTCAAGATCCGCCAGCAACCCCCTTCTGGTAAAGAATACCATAATCAAGAATCACTGCTCACCTTCACTCTTTCATTCCTCTCTTTTTTTCCTGCCTTTGGAAGAAACTCCCACACTCTCTTCAATCCCACTCTTCCATCCAGGTCTTCAAAACAGATGTTCACCACCATCTCTTATCTTCCCCCCATCCAAAATGTCGATCTTTTTTATACCCCCGTAAATCCACTGCAAACCCACCTCCTTCAAATTTCCTGCTTTCCTTCCTGAAAGTCCTTGTCTTGTGAGGACCTGAAAATTCCTGTGGTGTCCATCTTGTTTACCCCATGTACTACATCCCATCCCTCACCCTTCAACAGATCTCCTATTGTCTTTGTTCCCTACTGTTTTGTCCTTCCCTCTCCCCACCCCTCTTGGCTCATGCTCACCTTGTTGTATGTTCTGTGTGTTTGCTCTTGTAAGAGCCTCGACATTGTATAAAAAACGTGGGTTTCCTTCATTTCTCGGCTTTGCCTATTTCATATTAAAATTGCAAACTGAACCGCTTCTTTCGGACACGGGTGCGTTTTTGTTTTTATTTATTTATTTGGTCAAAACAGCCTCCATTTTGTGTTTATAATAACTTTCAGGGTCTACGTATTCTCAAAGTAATTGCAAAAAATGGTGTTTATGAAAAAAGATCCAAATTCAATGAGATCTTTTCATATCTTTGTTGCATTTTAAGTTGGCATTATTTGTCTCGCTCTCCTCTCAATTCCATCTTACAGAAGCTCGGTTTCATAAATCTGGCGATTTGTTTGGCCAAATAAATATCTTTGGAGAAGAGCCTGTTGTTTCTTGTTGTCTGTGCAATTTATGTGAATGCTTCGGCTCATTATCCTGTGGCTGTGTAAACCCTTCCCTAATAAGCGAAATGCCAGAAGACATTGAATTTTTTTGTTTCTTTGATAGTTCTCTTTACACTTTTAATTGCATTAATTCAACAACTTCAGAATAAATTGAAACCATTACGCAACCTTCCCTATGTTAAATTCAAGGTTTGACATAATGATCTATCAAGCATTGGGAAAGGTTTCCCAAGACGGTATGGATCCCAGGATGGGACATCGTAATTAGCCTCACCTGGAAGGAAGAAGGTGTGTGTGTGTGTGTGTGTGTGTGTGTGTGTGTGTGTGTGTGTGTGTGTGTGTGTGTGTGTGTGTGTGTGTGTGTGTGTGTGTGTGTGTGTGTGTGTGTGTGTGTGTGTGTCATCTCCATATGTGAGTTTCAGAAGATGGAACAGTTTACTCCCAGGTCTTGAAGTATGCATCCCTGCTCTGTTAACAGATCACGATTCATGGACCAAGCTGTGTCGTTTTCTTGTTCTCAAAGTTTTTTTTTTCTGAGGGCTCTTTTTTTAGATTGTCACTAAGCCTCGGATAGCTTCCAATTTTAATTTGTTTAGAGCAATATTCCCAGGTGTGCTTTCTACGATCTCCATAAGGTGTGTCAGAGTTTGACCTTATTTCAAATTTTAACAGGTTCATGAAACCAAAACGCCAAATGTGGACATCTGAATATCCATATGGTCAACCTGTGCAGATAGATTGATTACATTCTTACTGGAAAGAAATTGGCCTGGTGTTGGCTTAGCGGTTAGGGTGGTTGACTTGGGATCCTAGGGTCCTGAGTTTGAGCCCCGTTGTCACTGAATTAATACCAGGTGGGGTTGACTCAGCTTGTCATCCTTCCACGGTCGGCAAAATGTGTACTCGTGTACTGGTAATAGGGACATTGTATCAGCGGCATAGCTGCGTCCCTAATCAATGATGCAACCAGCAGTCATAAGGTTGCACTTGAAAGAGAGAGACTGAAAAGAAATGGTGTAACAGCATCAAATAATATATGTGCTTTCTCATCATTCGATAGTATCTGTTCAGATCATAGAATCGTGTCTGCCAAGGTTACCATTAGCTTACGCTCACCATCCAACGCAAATAAACTCCCGATTAAACAAATCGATTGGTCCACCGTCACCACTGGTACTGACATTGCCACATCATTCACTATTGGCATGTGCAATAGGTTTGCAGTGTTGAATTCCAACCAAATGAACACTTAGAGCAGTGATCTTCACTATTTTTGAGAGTGGGGCCACTTTTGCCAATAACACATCAGTGTGAGAGCCGCCACACCACCTGGAGGACTCCATAATGACTGCTACTTGGCCCCGCCCCCACATACTCATCTTCATTGTGGTTAACTGGGCTGCAAACTTAATTCTTTGTCTACTGCAACCATATCCTGATGTAGTTACGTGACTCTTATGCTTCGTGTTGAAACACTCATTGAAGCCATTGGGTCAATTTGATAGCATTCGTGTTGGATTATGATGTGGTGTTTTCACATTTGTGTATTATTGGTCACACGTCAGGGGCTGCACTTGAGGCCACTAGGGGCTCACAGACTGTGCAATGACGAACAAGGCTTTAGAGTAAACTTTTTTCAGGCAACTGAAGAAGTTTCATTAAATACCCCCTTCCTAAGAAGCCCAAAAATATAGTCAAATATCTTAGCACACATGATGCTGTCATTAAAACAAGGGACAATCTATAGTCCTGTTCAACTCGACATAATATGAATCCTTGTATTAAAACCAAACATGCATATTATGCTCCAAGAAAGGATCTTGGGAATGCCCATTTATCTTCTCAAGCACAGCATATTGAAGGTGAGATCAAAGATATAGTTAATCTGCATCTCCAACAAAATCATGGTGCTGCCTGGAAAACCATTAATTAATTAACAGACAAAAAGCAAAATCCCTCTGCCATTGTAAAAGGCGGATCTAAAGTCAAGCGTATGTCAAGCTGGCTTGACCATTTCAAAAGCCTTCCAGGAAAATCTTTACAACCCTCGATGGAAAGTGATTTAACAGAACTTACTGTTTCCGGACCTTTAAATATCTCAACTGGTCCTTTTACCTTGAAAGAATTGATGTCTGTTATTGACTCGGTAAAATTCCAAAATGTACCTGGTATTGATAAAACACCTGCCTGTCCTCTGCCATCATCTGGAAAGACTTCCTTCCATGAACTTTGGTGTTGTTGTGCAACTTTAATTCTTTTAGACAATGAATCACCATCCCATTGGACCAAACCACTAACTGCACCGATTTCAAACAAATGTGATTTAACAATGCCGAGTAATTATAGAGGAATATCAGTTATAGCATTTGCAAATATGATGTACAACAAGCTCTTGTTAAATTGCCTAAAGCCACATTGAGAAACAATCTTTGTCCAAACTAAAATGGTTTCACAGAAGGTCAATCCACACTTTGCCAAATCCTGTCCCCAGGAAGAATTGTTGAGGAGATTAAAAACTCAAAGAGGAAAGCTGCAGTGATATTAATTGACCTCCAAAAGGCTTTTGATTCGATTGATTGATGTAAAATGTCCCAAATTTTAAGATTATATGGTATTCGGATTAAAATCATCGGTGCCATCAAACATTTATACACTAATACCCAAACAGCTTTTCTCACATAGGACAGGCAGACCAAATTATTTGACCTGCTACCGGGGGTCCTTCAGGGTGATTCCCTCATGCCCGATCTCTTCATTATAATTTTAAAGGGTTCTAAAGGGTAATTCTAAAATAATGAGTATAGATCTCTATACTTACCATTTTATGGGTTAACTGATAATTATATCTCTTATACTTATTATTTTACAAGCAAATACCACCCGTCGCTTTGCTGACGGGAACACTTAGATTTGGGGGGGGTTAGGGGGGAGGTAGAGAGGGGTGAGGGGAGAGTGAGGAGATAGTGGGGGAATAGTGAGGAGATTATCTTAGACAATACATGCTTTGGCCTTAGTCACCAACCATCCATTCTAAATCTGTTATGAACATCAAACCTGAAAGTGACTTGAAATACCTGAGTTCATACATAATGGACTTGGGAAAAGCCTTCCATATCAGGAGAGGGATGGCCTGGACAGCATGTAACAAAGTAGACAAAAATTGTCAATCAAACCTGCCAGAAAAGGTAAAGTAAACCTTATTAGGGCTACCGTTGAAAGTATACTTTTGTATGGTTCTGAAACGTGGACCCGGAGTGCAAAAATGCAAAAGCATCTTGATGGAATATGCACTAATCTCCTTTGGCATGTCAAAAACATATCTTGTAGGAATCATGCTATGCTTTATGATATTTATGGTAATCTCCCACTGATATCTGACACAACGGGCAAACAAAGTGTTCACTTCGCATGCCACTGCTTTCGTGGCAAGTAACAGGTGATTGCATCCCTCATCCTGTGGAAGCCTGAACCATTGATATTGAATCATGGTCGGCACATGTTCCCACCTGACATTATTAACTTCCGCCATCGAAGATGGACGGAGGTTACTGGGTTCACCCCTGTCTGTCTGTTTGTTTGTTTGTTTGTGAACAGTATTTCGGAAAAAAACTCCTGGACGGATTTCGACGAAACTTGGTGGGGGGATTAGGTATCGTCCAAGGATCATGCCATTAGATTTTGGACTTGGTCCAAAGTCCATTATGGCCGCTATGGCGGCGATTTTGAAAAAATATTTGAATTTTTGTTTTTGCATTTCTACATGTTTTAAGTGATTTCCAACCCCTCCAAAAGAATTTGATAGAGAAAAAAAAAACACATTTTGCACCTTTTTTTTCAAAAAAATTTCGATTTTTTTTTTTGGCATTTCTACATGCGCGTCAATCCAGTTTAGTTTCTTCAATCGTGGTTCAGTAGAGTCTGATCCGTTTTGACTTACAATGAATAGGATATCAGGTTCACTTAAGTGACCCAGCAGTATTGGCGGCGGAGGTTTTGCACTCTACCGAGTGCTCCCCCTCTAGTTATTACTATTATTGTCAGAGAGACAGGTATTCAGGCTAGTGAACTTCCTCTGGTGATGGCCAATCGAGATGTTGGGGAGGGGGTTGTGAAGCCTGTCTCAGCCACGGCCACAAGATGATGATGATGATGATGATGATGATGATGATGATGATGATGATGATGATGATGTAAGGTGTGTGCTTGTGTGTGTTTTAGTACCAGATAAACACCATAATTCAGGTCAGGTCAGGTATGGGATCATGCACTGGAGCAGGGCATCGCTGCATGCACTTTCAGCCAGGACTCCAGGGGCCTCCATCTGGCCATATCCCAGGCAGATGCCTGGCCCATCCCCATCTTCTTGAGATGCTGCTAAACTTGCTGCAACCACAAGGCACATGGTTGGCCCATTGGCCTCCTCCACTCATGAGGCTCCCTTGCTGAGAGAATCTGGTGAGCAGGATCAGCATCAGGAAAATGAGCCACGTGTCCATTCAGCCACAGCTGATGCTCATGGACTATGCATGTAAAAAATCTTTGAGTCTCTCTCAGCAACCTCACATTGGACACAAAGTCCAACCAGCGATAGCCAAGGATTCTCCGAAGAGACCTGGCACCAAAGGAATTAAGTCTTCATCTCAGACCCCTGGTCAGAGTCCAAGTCTCACATCTGTAGAGCAAGACTGGAAGTACCAAGAACCTGAAGACTCGAACTTTTGTCATCCCGCACATGTACCGACAGCCCCACACCACATGATCCAGTGAATCCATGACTCCCCAGGCCTGACCCAGACATCTACTGACCTCTGGCTCGCAATACGCAGACATGAAAATCACTGCTAAAATCTCTCTATGACCTCAACATCCTCACCACAAGCAGGTACAGACAAGAAAGCAGCATCCAAGATGTCATTGAAACCCTGGCTCTTTGTTTTGACCCAGGAAACCCTTAATTCCAGTGGCTCCGTCTCCTCATTCGGCACCTCGAGGGCCCCCAAAAGGATTTCCAGAGTCTCTGCAAAGATGACTGCATCATCTGCGAAATCAAGGTCAGAGATCTTGACATTTCCAAACGATGCACCGCAGCTTGATCTATCCGACATCCTCATCAGAATGCAGTCCATACAAGCACTGAAACCTATGGGGGCCAATACACACCCCTGGTGAACTCCAGTAACAACTGGAAATAAGTTGGACATGGTATCACCACATCTCACACCACTCTCAGAACCAGAGTAGAGTTCAGACATCAGATTGATCAGTTTTGGTGGTTCCCCACAAAGACCAAGAATCCTCAAGAGGGAATCCCAATTCAGTGAATCAAATGTTTTGCAGAGATCAACATCAGCTGCAAGCAGCCCCTGCCGAAACTTTCATCTGCATTTGGTGAGAACCCAAAGAGCAAGGTCCTTGACCTCTTTGGTGTAAAGCCTGACTGCTCTGCATGCTGGTGCTCAAGCAGATGGTGGCGAACCCAATCAAGAATGATCTGAGCAAAGACCTTGCTCGGCTCTGAGAGCAGTGTCACCCCCTCTGCAGTTGTTGAAGTCCTAGTGATCACCCTTGCCTTTCCAGAGAGGGACAACAAGGCCCCCCTTCCAAGTACACAGCTCTGAAAGGGCAAAAAAACCCCAAAACCCAAGTACGTGCATGAAGCAAAACCATACATACTGCTGACAATTCAAAACACCTCACCACACTGGAAAACGTGGAGACAGGAGTAGAGCTCTGTAAATTGTGGAGACTTGTAATACCCTCTCCCACATGGAGGTGGCGCTACACAATACACATTTACATAGAGAATTTGTGTTCCTCCCACCGACACCCCACCTACCCCAAAACCACCTCAAAGATAAAAACACCCCTATGCACCAATTGGGGTCATGGTGATCACATGTAGCAAGTTTGGATGTAGTCGGCCCAGAAATGTAGGAGTAACACGACAAACAATACACGCACAAACACCGGTCCGTCAATTATAGTGACTACACTATTATAATTGCAACGTCACATCTTCTGTGCCGTCCCAGTTTGGGCGGCACCTCCTCCTCCAATGTTACTTATTTTTCTTCATTAAAGGGATCAATGCTCATGGAGGAGCAGAAGCATTCACTCCTTCAAACATTGATTCCACATTTTGAACCAAATCGATTTCATTTAATTTCCTTTCGTGCACAGCCTGTCTGCTGGATGACATCACTGACGGGTGGTGCGACTGTGCCAATGATGCATTGCCCCCTGTCGGTTAGAGCAGGAATTTGTAATTTATTCAGGGTGCCGGCTGCAGCTCACTTACTCTTCACGAAGGACACCGTGGGATATTTAACATCCTCCAACTAACGCCAGCAGACAGGATGCCCACTTTAACATCCTTCTGATGGACGATACTCACATTGATGCTTCGATCTGTGAAACACCTGGGTGACAGGTAATCGGAGGGCCGAGATTCAAACCCAGGCTAGCGAGACAGCTTGGAGGAAAGTACCTAATCGATGAAGTTGTGTTTATAAGTTCACGGAAACACTTTTATTTCCCAATATATTGCTACATTAGTTTTTGCCTACCAGGGCATTTAACTTTATTTGCTTCCTTAATAAGTGGCTTTTTATCAGCAATTAAGAACACCGTTTCAAAGACATATTTCCTGTGACTAGGGACACCGGGCGTAGTGGCATGTCGGAGGCTTGGGTTGGAGGATCTCTCGAGGACGGGAGCTCTGTGCTGGGCCACGCTATGAGAGGGTGTAGGGCAGCCCGGAATCATGGCAAAACCCAATCCTTATCCCTGTGTCGTAAGAGGCGACCAGGGTTGCGTCAAGAAGGGCATCCGGCGTAAAACCTATGCCGAATCAGTATGCGGATCATAACGGATGACCCACTGTGGCGACCCCTAACGGGAGCAGCCGAAAGACGAACAACAACATTTCCTGTGACTAGGGACATTTGCCTTTCACCTTTTGACGTTCAGCTGTGTTCCAGGTTCAAATTGCTTTGAAAGCATCTCCTTATTTAAGTGGTTAATTTATTGCTTGAGATGTTATTCGCTTTTGTTCCCTTCATTTTCTATCTGTCTTTTTTTCAACTTTTTTAGGTTATGTAATGCATTACTTATTTTCATTCACTCACTGGATTTAGCAGTGCTTAATTTTTACAAACAACATGTCTTCCCCAATGTACCCTGAGAACCTGGAGAAGGGGCTTTTCTTTAAATGACTGCACATCATGTGGAAACGGTTAACTTGTCCGACTTGGTAAGGTGACTTTAAGATTTTGATCTCGCTCAGATGAAGAAGCAGCTGTATGCGTGCAAGTCAGAATGTTATGTAACTCAAAGTGGAAATTGAGGATTATAAAGTACCCAGCACGACACCACTCTTACGGATCGTGATTGCAGAGGTCGTGGTTGAGGGATGTGGATTTGAAGCAAGATAGTTTAGTTGGTGTGCAGTTAATCTCGACATAATCCACATTAATACTTGAGATGCTGAGCCGATTAGGTGTGCAGTTCTATCACGGACAGATTTGAGATTCAAAAAGTGTCCTCGATTCTGCTATCCAGGTGAGCATTCAAAGATACCCCTGAGCCAGTCCCCACCGTTTCACTCATGCAATAATAGTTGTTGCAGCTGACCCAGTTAAGCATCTAGCACTAATGATACACGGTTGTTCACATCGTAGGGCTCTGGGATGGTGGTCCATTTAGAATTGGGGTCATATCTGGATGAGATCCCTCTTGTTTCAGATGGTTGTTGCCTGGCAATTCTCTTGTGCGAACATATCTTTTCACTTGCCAGTCATAAGTCAATATTCTGGAGGTGAGCTTGTTGCTTCATGAATATTGCATGGTCATTACCAAACAACCCCACACCTGACCTTTTGATTGAGGGAGGGCCAATAACAGGTCCCGAGGAACTCATCCAGCTGTATTCAGTGGGTGTAACTTTTGCCTTCGTACATCTCTTATTATTCCATCATTGGAGGGTCATCCTTTTGATTCATTTAGCGGGCCTTTTTGGTGATAAACACAGTTGAATATTAACTTCAAGTCAAGGGAAGATACTTTCATCTCTACTCTGGCATTTTCCTTGTGTGTGTGAGCAGGTTGTTTCTTTTCAAATGTTTTTGGATGGCACTGCAAATGACATCTGCCTTGACTTGGATGATAAATGGTGTAACCCAGCATGAAGCAGAGCATCATTGGGCTGACAGGATAGCCTAGACTCTAGAGGAATGCACACTCGCCTCTACGCTGTCTAGCTTGGGTTCGATTCCTGATCCAGCGAAAACCTGTCAGTCTGGTGTTTCACAGGCAGGATGGTTCATCAATGTGTGTGCTGTCCCTTGGATGGATGTTAAACAGGAATCCTGTCTGTCAGTATTCATTGGTGGATGTAAAATATCACATGGTGTGCTTTGTAGGCAGAGTAGGTGAGCTATCGCTGGCACCATGGCCAAATGCAAAATTCCTGCCCTAACTAGTTGAACATCAGGCCTGGCCAGCTGGTTTGTGAATACTTGGGCCAACCCACAAGAAAGGTGTAATAATGGTGACTGTTGAAGCAGATGAAGCAGGACATTCTCCTGTCCCAATGAAGATAAATTGAGTTCAACAATGTTCCAGAACCTCATGCCTGGTCATTTTTCTGATGTCGATCTTTACCTCTGCCACCGAAGGTGGATGGAGGTTATGTTTTCACCCCTGTCTGTTTGTCTGTCTGTGAGCAGGATATCTCAAAAAGTTGTTGACACATTCGGACGAAACCTGGTGGACAGCTTGGTTGTGTGACGAGGATGAAGCAATTCGATTTTGGTGAAGATCCAGATCTGGATACAAGAGTTTTTAGTGATTCTACACCATTGATAGATCGACCCAAAAACATTACAAAGGAAGATATCTCAAAAATTTGTTGACGGATTGAAATGAAACTTGATGGACAGGTTGGGTGTCTGAGACGGACAAATTGATTCAACTTTGGTGACGATCTGGATCCAAATCCGGCCTATTAGTGGGATACAAAACGTAAACTGCTCAGCCTAGCAGAGATATGCACTCTGTTGAGTGCTGTTCTCTTTTTTCTTTGTATGCAGAGTGGAGGCTCGTGGAAGAGATAGAACACATGATGAATCAGGATGCAACAGAACAAAAGAAACAGTCGAGAAAGAAGGGAAACCCCAACAGCAGGGTTGAAGGACAAAGAGAGGGTGTCTTTGACAGACAGTGGATGTGGGGAGAAATGAGGGGTAGGACAGGATGCTGGGGGTGCACAAGATAGATCCAGAAGGAAGGAAAAACTGGAAATTTGTAAGGAGGTAGGTTTCGGTGTGAGGTGGCAGTTAATGTGGAAAGAAAAGATCATGGTTTTGAATGGGGGTGGGGGGTGATCTGAGATGTTGGTTGAAAGCTTTCTTGAAGACTCTCAGGGTAGAACGAGATTTAAGAGAATGTGGAAGTAGGTTCTACATGTGGGGGAAAAAAGAGGAATATATGAGTGGAGGTAAGCAGTCATTCTGATTTTTGAGTTTCACCATAAGTGGGTTGATGGTAGACCAAGTGTGAAATGCAGAAACCTGGCCGTGGGGGGTGGAGGGGGGAACAAATCACGGAAAGAACAGAGGGTGCAAGACCAGAAAGTAGAAAGGAGGTGGAACAAGACAAAGGGACCACAAACCTTTCTGTGATGGTGAAGTAATAGGCTCATGGGCTAACCTTCATCGTGTGAGATTCCAATAATATTGAAGGCCTTGTGGTTTCCACCGTGTTCAGCTTATCAAGGACGGTGTGAGGTAGCGACACCATCCCAGAGGGGAAGTGCATTACTCCATCAAGCTGTGGATGAAGACCTTATCGGTGCATCTGAGTTCAGGTGTGCCAAGGAAGGACTTTGTATGATGGAGGATGCCCAGTTGGCAACTGGCTTTGAAGGCCAACTTTGAAATGAGGTTTGCACAAGAATGATCATAGCTGATAGTAAGACCCAGCAGTTTGAGTGACAACTTCCTCAAGAGGATTATTAAGAAAGTAGTTGGGAGGGTTTGCCATATGGCCCTTTTAGAGAGAGAGAGAGAGAGAGAGAGAGAGAGAGAGAGAGAGAGAGAGAGAGAGAGAGAGAGAGAGAGAGAGAGAGAGAGAGAGAGAGAGAGAGAGAGAGAGAGAGAGAGAGAGAGAGAGAGAGAGAGAGAGAGAGAGAGAGAGAGAGAGAGAGAGAGAGAGAGAGAGAAAGAGAAAGAGAAAGAGAAAGAGAAAGAGAAAGATAAAGATAAAGATAAAGATAAAGATAAAGATATATGTTAGGATTGACAGACATATTCCAAGTGTTTGACCAGCTTGTGATTTTATCAAGGTCTGATGAGAGGGTAGAAGCTGCCGCATACCTATCTGAAAGATGAGGGATGTCATGGCAGAGGGTGGAGTCATCAGCAATAGATAAAGGGGATCTTTCAGAGAGAAAGAGAGATGGTTAATGAAAATTAGGAATAGGACTGGCCCCAGAACACTGCCTTGGAGATATGAGCCTTAACAGGTGGAGGTGATGAAAGGATTCCGTTGAGAGCCACATGATAGCTACGCGAGTAGAGGAAGTCAGTAACCCAAGAGTGGATTTGGCCTTGGATGCAATTGGCAGAGAGGTTGGAGAGCAAGGCAGGATTCCACACGATCGAAAGCTCGAGCTATATGTCTCGAGAGGCAGCCCTGGTCTCATCTCTGACATTGAGGGCCTCCATCCATTGTTGGGAGAGTGGGCACAGCATGTCCAAGGTGGAGTGCCCTGATATGAATTTGAATTGGTGATCTGAGATGAGTGCATTGGAGAAAAGGAAGGATTTTATGTTAGCAAAAGAAGGATATCTACTGACCACCATCTCATGATGTCACCTAGTCCTTCCTATGATCTTTCTTATGCTTGTTGACTTTTCTGCAGTCCATTTGCTTTTGCTTTGTCCAGTTTCTTGGCTTGTCCTGTCTGCTCACATGCTCAATGCCACTCTGTGTCTGTCTCTACACATTTGTGCTGCACGTATGCTCATTCTCTGTCTGTTTGTCCATCCCTTCACCATGCACACTCCTTTTTTTCTCCATCGATGATGCATTGACATCTTACTTCTTGTTATTTATCTCTTCAATTAAGCTCTTACCTGTCAAATAAAAAAAAAACATCTGCTGTGTCCCCTCTCTCTTCTGTACTGGAAATCGCTGGGCATTTTTCCAAACAGTTGGATAAATTATAGGGTTATAGCTGCACTGAAACAGGTTGTCCGATGGGGCATGAGCCAGCTCTGGAGAACAGATTTTGAGGATATAACTGGCAGGTTGTCAAGATCTGTAACCTTTATTGTATCCAATGCAGTCACCCACTTCTTACTGTCATGTGGAGTGAACTAAATTGGCTGTGTAATGGCATCTTTAATGGTGGGGAAACTCGAGAGTGGTAGAATTTGATGATATATTGTACACTTTTTGCTGAAGATGCTTGAGGACAAGTCAGATTTAACTTTCGTTCTGTTCTTGGCTCCACCAAAGTTTTTTTTACCGTGATGTTCATTGATATTCACCTCTTATTCATTGAATGATGGTCCATCAACGTTCACAGTTTCATATGTATTGGGTACAAGCGTCACACTGATCTGGTGCCCAAGCATTTTCTTGTGATCTATATTTTACTCAAGACAGTACCTTTTATGGTATAAATAATGTATATGCTTGTATTTCCAGATTACTTTGCTTTATTAAGACCCTCCTAAAACATATAGACTTGCAGTAAGAACACATATGCTGGAATTCTGGAACAGATGGATTCCACACTGGAATTCTGCAATAAATATTTATATCTTTGCTGATGACTCCACCCTCTGCTGTGCCATCTGTCATTGGCAAGCAGCAGCCTCTTCACTCTCTGCAGATCTGGATAAAATCACAAGCTGGTCCAACACGTGGAACATGTCTTTCAGTCCGAACAAATCTCACACTCTCCCTCTATCGCTCCGAAAGGACCTTCTGGAAACCCACCCTCCCCAACTTTCCAAACAATTGTCTTGAAGAATTCCTTTCATTCAAGCTTCTGGGTCTCACTATCTGCCACGATCTTTTCTGGGAAAGCCACATATCCAAGCTGGCCTCCAAAGCCAGTCGCCGATTGGGCATCCTCCATCGTGAAAAGTCCTTCCTTGGCACACCTGAGCTCCTGACCACATATAAAGTTTTCGTCCACAGCTTGATGGAGTTTTTTGGTAGTTTTACCAGATGCTAGTTTTACTGCTCTCCCACTCTGGGCTGGTGCTCCCGCCTCTCACCTTTGTCGGCTTCATGCTGTAGAAACCAAGGCATTTCGGATCATTGGCATCTCCCGCAATGAGGCTGAGTCTTTGGGTCTCTCACTTTCACCACAGGCAGGTCGGTGGTCTTTTTGTCTTCTTCTGTCTCCTCTCCACCTCGCCCCTCCCCCCCCACCCCTGCTCTGACTGCGATCTGTCCCCCACATATTTCCACAGGGAGCTCAAGGTCCACCAGCATCCCCCTTCTGGTAACTACCAAAATCAAAAATCACTGCTCACTTCTCTTTCATTCCTCTTTTCCCCCACTTTTGGAAGAAACTCCCACACTCTCCAAAATCACACTCTCCCTCTAGGTCTTCAAAAGAGCTGTTCACCACCATCTATTATCTTCCCCCATCCAAAACCATGATCTTTTCTACCCCCCCCATTAATCCACCCCAAACCCACCTCCCTTCCCTGCTTTCTTTCCTGAAAGTCCCAGAAGTGTAAGGACCTGAAAGTCCCTGTGGTGTCCATCTTGTTTACCCCGTGTTCCCTGCCCCATTCCTGTCCGTTACACAGATCTTCTCATGTGTCTATTCCCCACTGTTTTGTGCTTCCCTCTCCCACCCCTCTTGTCTCCTGCTCCCCTTGTTATACGTTCTGTGTTCGCTTACATGAGCCTCGACATTGCATATAAAAACAAGAAAAAATCTTGTGGCAACATGAGATTGGTCCTTTTGATTTTATTTTTCAACCATGTGACACCAATTGCTTTCAAATGCTTTATACTGTGTTCATGCTGAACTTACATGCTTCATTGTTTTTATGTTGAAAGGTTCCTATTTGTCAAAACAACATTTGAAAAACAATCCTTAACATACCAAGATAACAGGGTGAAGTAAGATACCCCTGTTACGAAATGTGATGCAAAAGGGTGTGTGCCATTGGTTGTTATCTCCAAATGTGAGTTTCAGAAGGTGGAACAGTTGGCTTCACAGTTAATGTGGCTGCCTTAAGATCTTGGGGTCTTCAATTAACACAAGGTGGGGTTGACCCAGACTGTCATCTTTCTGAGATTGGTGAAATGAGTACCAGCGTATTGGTAATAGAGGGCACTGCATCAGCAGCACAGCTCCAAGAAAATGATGCAACCAGTGCTGCACACAATAGCTACAAGGTGGAACAGAGTCCTCCCAAGTCTCAAAGTATTCATGTGTGTGTGTGTGTGTGTGTGTGTGTGTGTGTGTGTGTGTGTGTGTGTGTGTGTGTGTGTGTGTGTGTGTGTGTGTTTGTGTGTGTGTGTGTGCATGCGTGCGTGCGTACGTGAGTGTTTTAATTTAATTCCTCACCTATAATTCCTCTTTTTGTGCATTACCGGCATCTGATTTTCCCGATGGAAATAAATGTACCTTTAATTGATGTATGGAAAAAAAATTACTCATGTTGTTGAAAGGTGTGTGTGTGTGTGTGTGTGTGTGTGTGTGTGTGTGTGTGTGTGTGTGTGTGTGTGTGTGTGTGTGTGTGTGTGTGTGTGTGTGTGTGTGTGTGTGTGTGTGTGTGTGTGTGTAATGTATGTATATCGACTTGAGCCAACAACATTCTAAGGCAGATACCACAAGGAAAGTGGGAATAATTGGGGCCATTAAAGAGGTTTTTGGAGGTTTACTTCATTCGGTCGTTTTGTTCAGCGTACTGAAAATAAATCCATGACTGAGGAGGTGTTTGTTGCTGGGGTGGGGAGGAGTGGGGGGGGGGAGGAGGAGACATGAATCGTGACAGGGTAACCTTGCCCCCACATTCGTCAACCTTTTTGTTTTAATCTAACAATTTATTATTAAATCTATTTTTAGAATTGATGAACTTTATTATGGAGTGTGTAATATTTTCACATTCTTCATCATTTTATGTCATTTGGTTTCGGGTGACAAACACCACCTCATTGTGTGTGACAAATTGCTGCCACACACTTTTGTTTCAGAAAATGTAGTTGCAAGTCCAGGAGGGCCTTGCCATTTGTGGGGGTTAGGTTCTTGAAAATACCCGTGAACCACAATTCCGAGATGCGCAAACTTAAGGGGTAATGGGGGAAAATAGTGTTTGGGACTTTAACTCTAAAATTTGTCACCCCTTTTTGCCAAACTGTACCCTTAATTAAAATGTTTGTGCAATGTATTTGTGCGATTTATTTTCATGAATAAAACGGTTATTAAGAACATGAAGTATTATTTTCCAGTAATTAAGAACATAAAATAAAGTTTATTTTCTGAAGTTATTGAGATCATGAAACTTACCTTTAATAACAATGATGAACTTGATCCAATCATGAGATGGCTATGTTGATGATGATGATTATGATGATGAGGATGATGATGATGATGATGATGATGATGATGATGATGATGTCGTTGGAGTGTTTGAAGGGGTTAGTGTGTTGACAGCCAATTTTAATTCGGTGAATAAATGTGGAAAATTGTTTGCCAACCTGCGATTATTTGAGTGCTTTGACTGCAGTCCCCAAAACTTTCCTCAATAAATTTATTGTGATAAAGCGAATCCATGAATGGGAAACCCACGAATGGCAATGCCCTCCTGCACTTCATTCTATGCTCATGTACGGCTGTTAGTATGAGGAGTACATTTCCTTAAAGTCATGCTTCACCAGCGTGCAATTATATCACTTCCTTGTGCTGAGAGCAGGTTTCATAGCACGAAGGTGTCTGATGGATGAGAGTGGAAACACTGCCTGGGAAGATCCAAGTTTTGCCTACTGCATTTCCAACGAATATCGAAAGCTGCAAGTAGATGTGCGTACGACCGCATGTCATGTTCTTTACTCACGCGATCATTGAGACTGGTGATTATGTGAACCATGTTCTGCTTTTTAAATATATTGCTGGATAGACAATACCCGTCACATTATAATTATTTTCTCTCGCATTTCCTCGAAATATGAATAATATTGTTAAACAAACTGGCCAATTTATCACCAAAGGGATGCCATTCAATGAAGTCCAGTGAAAATAAACGGGTGTACGCTGTTGATTTTTCATCTTGATCTGCTGTTTCCGAAGCTGCCATTATTATGACAAAAGCAACTGCTCCCTATGGGTGATGTGTGTGTGTGTGTGTGTGTGTGTGTGCGCGTGCGCGTGCGTGGGGAAGGGGGGTCATGTTATCATCATTTTCATAATTATCAGTCTGTTTGTTTTTGGACATCTATCGTTTTTGGACTGTAGTTTGTTGAAAGTAATATTCCCACGGATTGTTTGTAGAATCTTGGTGAGGTTCTTTCTCATTTTCTTTGCTCCAACAATCACTGGTACAACTTTGGCATTCTTCAGCTTCCAGGATATTTTCACTTCATTCTTGAGGTCTTGATGTTTGGTCATTTTCTTGACTTCTGCATTGTTTAGACAAAAATCACTGGATGCCAAAACATCAATTTAGCAATTCCTTCTTTTCTTTTTTGTATTTGAATACTATGGTCACAGTGCTTTGTTTTCTATGTTCCCACTGGATGGGGTCATCAGGTCATACGTCAACATTATGTTAATGTTTTCAATGGTTGCTTTTGGTTCATGTTTCCATGAGTTTATGGAACTGTGATATTGAAATTTCTCCAGATGTCTCCACTCTGCATACGTTGATGTGCCTTTGTGTGTACAGCTGTTCTGACATTAGTTTTTTTTTTTTTTACAGATAGTATCATGCTTTCTCTTTCTCCCTTGGAGAACCTACACTTATCTGAATGGCTCAGTCTTACCATTTTTTGAAAGCCATTTGTGTCGTGTCCTTGGTCTTGGGCATTTATAATGATTCATTCTCCATCCCAATTGAGGTGACATCTTAGTCATTCCAGTGATCCTCCTTTGTCTATCCCCAAACTGTCCAACTCGTTTTTTTTTCCTTTTGTTTTTAAGTTTCCCTGCTCTTTTGTCTTTCTCCAAGTTGTCACTATTATCTGTTGGTATTTTGTCTTGTATTTTTATTTTGTCTTCTTTGCAATTGTTGGTGCTGTATTTGTTGCTGTTTCGGTTTGGTGCCTGACACCTCCTATTGGCACCTGTTTTTGGAAGTGTTTTGCAAGGTGAGTGAGAGATACCTTCTCTGGCTTCATGTGTTCATGCTTGTGTACAAATTGAATTTGGTCATCTGTTGAACTTTTCACATACTCTGCTAACCCTATTGTCATCGCTCTGTGCACTTGAGTTCCATCAGGCCACCACCTCCTTTTTTCCTTGGCAGGTACATCTCGGGATGCATTGATTTTTGTCGAACATTTTGTGGATAGTGAGGAGTTTCCTTGTTTTGAGATGTAGTTTCTTGATTTCAGCTTATGGCCAGTTTACAATTCCGCAGCTGTATTTGAACACTGGTACTGATAGTTGGTTTATGGCTTTGATTTTGTTTCTTGGGGAGAGGTATGTTTTCAGCGTCAGCCTCGTTCTACACAGCTATTCTTTGGTAATTCTTTTGTGCATTTTTTATGACCCTCTTCACTTTATTTGGTGGCCCTCTTCCACTCCAAGTTATTTGTAAGATGCTTTGTTGTCTTGCTCGTGTGTGTGTGTGTGTGTGTGTGTGTGTGTGTGTGTGTGTGTGTGTGTGTGTGTGTGTGTGTGTGTGTGTGTGTGTGTGTGTGTGTGTGTGTGTGTGTGTGTGTGTGTGTGTGTGTGTGTGTATATGTGTGTGTGTTTTCAGGCCGTAATTTTTTTATCATTGTAGCATTTGTCATTAAATTTTCAACAAAGCTTTATTATTAGAATATAAAGAAGACCAATTAATTAATTGGTCAAAAGGTCAAGGGTACCATTTACCATACAGATGAAGTCCAAAGACAAAGCAGAATTTTTTTTTTTTTTTTTTTTGGAGTTTTTCCAAAAAAAAGCAATTTTTTGGAGCACCATTGGAGCGACTACTTATGTAGAATTTTTTTTAATGATAATTATGATATCATAGGTCATGTGGTGTGGCTGCCATGTTGGGAAAAAGGAAACACCTGGACAACTTCTTCAAAACTGCTCCATGGAAAAAATTTTTTAACTCGTCACATGTCAAGTACTGCCCATGGTGAATAAGTGTTGCTATCAATGACATTATCGCTGCATTCATTATGACGTAATAATTGTATAATTTGAATGCTTTATCCAATCAGTTTGAAAATTGTTGAGGGTGATCTACGGATAAATTGTAGAGGGGGATTAAATTTAAGATGTCATCGGTCGTGTGGTTTGGCAGCCATACTGGATTGAAAATAAAAATATCATAAAATTGTCTTCTCCAGAACAGCTTACTACATCGATGCAAAACTTACTGCACATGATCGACTAGCCTTGGGGAATATAACATGTTTAAATTTAACCAAATTGATCACATGGTCTGGCAGCCATATTTTTTGGAGAATAAACCTTTAAATATCTTCTTCTCAAGAAGGCTTGACAAATTGAGGTGAAACTTCACACTCATGTTCCACAAGCCTTGGGGACACCAGGGTGTTCACTAAAACATCAAAGGTCACATGGTCTGGCTTTCATATTGGATTGAATGACAATCTTAAAATAATTATTTCTCTTGAACCACTTCATTGATCAATGTGAAACTTCACAAATATGGTCTAGTATTTATGGGGAATACATGTTTAAAATTATAACCTGATTGGTCACATGGCCTGGCAGCCTAATTTTCAAACTTATTTTGCATGGTCTGCCAGTCATAATTTTTAAAATAAGCCTTACAACTTGATCCTGTAGAACAGCATGCTGGATTGATGTGAAACCACACACATGATCAACATGTCTTTGAGAATATAGTTTGATAATTTAAATATCATTGGTCACATGGTCTGGCAGCCATTAAAAAAAAAATTTTTAATCTTTTTTTTTTTTTGGGAATTTAATTTTTTTTTAATCCAATTCTCGATTCAGTTTTATAAAGAGGACACCATGGGTGACATGTCTCATCGAAGCTGGGTTGTGTAAAAGTGGGGGGGCGGGCGGTGAATAGCCCTCTCCCAGCTCGAAACCCCTACTCCTCCACTCACTCTTTGCTTCAACCCCTTCCCTACCCCAATATATCCCCCCACCCCAATAATTCTCTTCTCTCCCCCCCCTCCAAACACCAAAAACTATCCCTCCCCCTGACTCCAAGAACCCCCCCCACCAACCCCAAGAACCCCCTTCCCACGAATCCTACAACTCCCTCCCCTGGCCCAATAACTCTCCACCCCATCCTCCAATTATCCACTCTCCCCAACATCCTACTCTTTCTCTTTCCCCAGCCACAATCTACAACTCTCTCTGTCTCCAACCTCCAACTCACTCCTCCACAAACCTCCAATTCTCTTGCCCCGCACCCCAACTTTCTTCTCCACCCTCAACTTTACCCCCCTCCCCAACCAATGTCATGTGTCTGATCAAAGTGGGGTGTATTGGTTCCCAGTCATAATTGCCCACAGTTATAAAGTGGCACGTCTTGTTATTATTATTATAAGCTTTTTTCATACAAGACATAAGTAGCTTCCTTTTCTCCTTCTTCTCCTTCTTCTTTCGAGCAGAGTACCTGCCCTATGGGCAATGTTGTTCCAAGCATGAAACACGTTTTTCTGATGCATACCTTTATATGGGTGATGTATTGGCAACTGACAGCTCTGTGCAGGCAAAAAAAAATAAAATAACCCATTAAGTTTTGTGTATAAAGCAAAAACATACCTCCGACTTATAATTCAAAACACCTCATTGCACTGGAAAACGTGGTACAGGAATACTGCACTGTAAATGGTGGAGACTTGTAATACCCTCCCCCACCTCGAGGCGGCGCAACATGATGCACATTTACTTTGAGAATGTGCATCCCTCATCCTCCCCCCCAAGAGCACCGGTAAAGATAAAAACACCTCTATACACTAAATGGGGTCATTCTTATCCGATGTAGCAAGTCTGGATGGAATCGGCCCACAACGTAGGAGTAGTAGCATGACAAACAAACAAATACACAAACACTGATCCATGAATTATCGTGAGGATAAGGGAAGAAAGAGGGAAGTGATTGTGAATTTAACATTCCATCTTTATTTCATTTTGACATTGTTCTTCACAAATGGGAACTGGAACAATGCAAGCATGATAGGCCAAATGGCCTTCTCATGCGCCAAAGTTCACTGTGTATATTTGTGTAACATTGCGAAGAACAGGTAAAAATGGGGAGAAGAAGACAAAGGAGTTGGGGGTGAGAGGGCATGGAGTTGGAAGAGGATGATTGAGACGTTGGGAAGGGGAGGGATTGAGGACTTGGGGTTGGAAGTGGGATTGAGGACTTGGGGTTTGGGGCAGTTGAGGACTTGAAGAAGAAAGGTGGAGGGGATGACAGAGTTGGCTTAGGGGAGGAAGGGCAGAGAGGAGACATAGTTGGGATCGAGATGTTTGAGGCTTTTGAGGGGGTGGGGGGAGTTGAGAACATTGGGTTGGAAGGGGGTTTGAGGATTTGAAGAAAGGGGAGGGGAGCACAGAGTTTGGGTGTGGTTGTGGGGGGGTGCAGAGAGAGATCAGAGTTGGAAGGGGGAGTCAAGGACTTGGGATTGTGTGTGGGTATGAGTTGTGGGTCGGGGGGGGGGGGAGTTAGGCACCTGAAGTCACATTTAACATGATGCAGAATTTTCCTGGGTTCCTGATAGTCCTGTTGTGTCTTTTGGGTCTTCCGGGTCTTTTGGATGCCTTGGGTCTTTTGGGTGTTTGGGGTCCCTGAGGTCTTTTGGGTCCTCTGGGTCCTTTGGGTATTTTAGGTCTTCAGGGTATTTGGGGTCTTTTGCGTGTTTTGGTTCCTTTTGAGACTTCTGGGGATTTGGGATATTTTGGGTCTTTGTGGTCCTCTGGGCACTTTAGGTTGAAGTATTTCAAGTTACAATTGTGGGGGACGTCAGGTCAGCTGTCCAACCAATAGGTGAATAGCGGATATACATACATACATACATACATACATACATACATACATAATCACATACACTTGCTCCATTATATATAGATTCTGCATTTTCTAATTATGTGGAGTCTTCACTACTGAAGGTTTGCAACTATGACAGCCCATTATGCATGATCCACTCAGGTACCACATCACCATGCACCTGAGATATTTTTCTACCTCTTCTTCTCCTGTTACCAAGTTTGCCTAAAAGTGTCTATTAACATGCATGACTTTATAAAGTTCTCAAAATGCGCATGTTGAAATTCTTCTTTCTTTTCATATCTCTGATTCGCACTTGAGTTCTCTTCAATCCCAATCTTTTTTTCCAGAACTTCTCTTTCACTCTTATTATTCTGGTTCAGACTTCAATTTCCAATCTTCTATCCTGCATTATGATACTTCTTGGTATCATATCATAAAATTTGATATCTTGGTATCATAAAAAATTGGTCGCAGTAATTTCTCATTTGCTGTATAACTGTCATTCACTTGAATCATGATGCATCTTTTCTCAAAACACTTTCACACCAAATATGAGTTTCCTCTTGTCCACACCCATTGTTTTATCTTTTCCAAATTATATGTTCACTCTTCTCATCAAACCTTCTTCTGAATCTTTATATCAAATGTTGTTCACCCATTTGCCGTTCTTCTTAATACCTTATTGTATTTCTCAGACCAGTTTCATTAAACACTCGCTGCAGATGTTAAATCAAATCAATGGCATTACACACTCTTGATACACCTCTCTCTTTGTCTCTAATAGATTTTCACTCTAATTACCCCCCTTGTCATCACTCTCTGAACCAAGTACAATCGTGTGCTTACCTGAATCCCCACGGGTGTTAAAGTCTGAGAGGGGTTCAAAAAGTTATCCAACTTGCATACATCGACAGAACGTATACGTTACATTTCCTTTGTATGTTAGAGAAAATAACTTTTTGACCCCCCCTCCTCCCCTATTATATTTATGAATTTGTGTTAGTACGTGCTGTCAAACGCTTTTCAACATTCGATGAAAGACAAGTGTACTTTTTTCCCATTTCAATTAATCTTTATAATATGAGCTTCTTGTTCATGGCGGCATTTTCCTCTTATTTCGTCATGAACAAAGTGCAAAGGCATTTTTTAGGGTTGGAGTACTGGGCTGATTGTTCTATCGTCCTTCCATTCTGCCGCACTGTTCCTTTTTGGTGCTGGGATTCACACTGAGATTGTAAAGTCTTCTGGTTGTTCACCTGTCTCAAACACCCTCTCATTACCTCTTACGGTGCTTTCAAGCCTTCATTTCCAACACTTTTTTTTAAACAATTCTGTTGGTACTCCATCACAGCTTGGTGCCTTATCCATTTTGAAGTCATGTATTTAAGTGCTGGCACAATTTCCTCGTCCATTATTGGTGGGATTGCTTAAATAAATTATACTTGCAAGATTTTTCAGCTCTGTCATCATCATATAGTTCATTGAGGTATTCCCACCATCTGTCATTCTTATCTTGCATGTCTGTCAAGCATCGCCCATTTTTATCCCTAAGGACCATATCCATTGCCTTCCTTGTGAAAGCCCTTATCATGAATCTATTTTTTTTGTTCTCTTGATCCAATAGTTTCTTCACATTCCTCATATGGCTACATGGACTTTGCTAATCTGAATAATTTTGTTCAAACTCTGATATGCCTCTTTTTGCGTGGATGAGGGAAGAGAGATTGGAGGGTGCAAATTTGTGGAGGAGGGTGGAGAGATTGGAGGGTGCGATTTTGTGGAGGAGGGTGGAGGGATTAATGGCAGACAGAAAGATATCAAGAAAATTTAAAGTGAAGGTTCTGATGTCGTGTATAACGCCGGCGTACCTTTACAGTCTGGAAATAGTGGCACTGACAGAGACAATAATAAAGGCTACAGGTTTGCAAGACCAACTGGGTCAGGAGGATTACAGGAGTGAAGAGGGTGGATAGAAGGAGGCTAGATGAACCAAGGGAGGAGATTGGTGTGAAGATGAGCTTGATGAGGAGATTGGTGAAATGCTGGCTGAGATGGGCTGGACACTTGGTGCGGATGGGGGAAGAGAGCGGATAGTTTTAAGGAGCAAGGTCGGAGGAAAAGAGGTAGAACACAGTTGAGATGGGAGGATTGTGTGAGGAGTAATATCCATACGGTAGGGGAGGTTGCAGAGTGAAGAGAGCTAGCTGAGGACAGAGAGGGGTGGGGGAGTATCATGGTCAAGGCAGGGCAGAAGCTTGGTGCCATTGCTTCTCACCCCTCATAAATGAAAGAGGAGGGGAAGGAGAAGAAGAATGCTTCTTTTTCTGCTCTCAGTCTTTGTTCTGAAACTTTTTTGAGTTGATTTATTTGAGTTGATTTAATGTGTTATTGCAGGGATTTTAAAAATTAACTACATCCTTTATATATGGGACAGCAGCATCTTTCAGACATCTCTAAGTCACTTGGTTTTTGTTTGTTTTTTGTCCATTTACAAATGCAATCCCACTTCTTGATTCCTCAGAAATTAAAGATTCCATTTTAAATAGTATCATATATATATATATATATATATATATATATATATATATATATATATATATATATATATATATATATATATATATATATATATATATATATATATATATATATATATATATATATATATATATATATACATATCTTTTGAGTTTGATATTTTATTTCATCAACACCAATCTCTGTTCGGATCAGCAAATCTGCACTTGGCTAACCTTAACCTTCTGAAATACCTTTTTTTCTGAATCTGTTATTGCTTGTAGCAAAGTCAGTTTAGCTTTTTACATCCCTCCTTGTAATTTCCATCATATATTTTGTACTTTCTTTCTATTCAACAGAAGCACTGCCAATATTGAAGTTATCGGCAACTTATCACACAATTCTGTTGATTTTCCTCTTGCAACAATTATGTCACCAAATTTAAATGGGCCAACTTCTGCAGTTATTCTTTCTCTTCTTACCTTTTTATTTCAGTCTTCTGTAATAATTAGCACTCTGTCCTTGTTTCCTTCATCGATTGCCGTTGCTTATTCAATATGTTCAGAGAATCTTTCGACATCCTCATTAGAATCCGTGGCTGCTGGGGCACACACTTGAAATACCATTATGTCTTTCAGACTTGCTTTTATCACTATTACCATTACACGTTCCAATGATAGATTCACTTGTTCAATACCTCCAGCTAAATTCTATCCAAAATAATTGCCACTCATTTCTTATCTTGACACATGCTGCACTGATAACTCTATGTCACAATTCTTCAGAGCAGGAGAGAATATAGTCATCTTGAGCTTTCCAGAATGTCTTGCTCAAACTCATTATCGTGATGTCTGGCCTTTCCATTTTCTCTTATTGCATGAGCTATACTTTACTGTTTTGATCACTTTCCTTATATTTTAAGTGGAAATTCCTGCAGTCCTTGAATTCAGGTATTCAACCGTGTGGGACATCAGATCGTTGGTTTCCACAATTATGAGTTTTGCATCTAGCGATGCAGTACGTCAGCTTTTATTGAGGACCAGTCCAAATCCTTCCTTGCGGTTGATTATGCTGACACCAAGCTTAGTGCATAAAATGCTTTGTAGAAAGCATTGAATTAATGAGCGAGTGGATGTACAATTTGTATCGCACCATAAAGGCCAAGCAGTCGAGCCCAGCCTGCCAAAATCATTGTGAACCTACTGATGTGAATATCGGGGGAAAGAAATACCACCAGAGAAGCACAAAGAAACATACTGCAGAGACATAGTAAATTCAGAAACCCTGCTGTGGTAGTTCACAGTGGCGCTGACAATGTACACTTAAAACAACATCGCAAGCTTTTATGACTTAAATAAATGTGACGCATGACTTAAATCAACACTGTACAGACCTTAAAGCAACATCGAATAATGGAAAACAAAATACCTGACCAGTAAAATGGAAAGGAAGTAAGATCCAGAAATGGAATTCAAGCAGATTGAGGAGCATTCACAATAATAATTTGTCTAAGCTTATATGGCACATGGTAATGACTCAATATCCTTGACATGCTTTACAAATAAAATCAATTAACATTAACAATATTCACATGACCCAATATTTATGTGAAATAGGCAAACTCGAACAGCAACACGCAATTTTAATCAAGTGTTTGCTCAAAAGATGTGTTTTGAGCAATGTTGAGAAAATTTGTAGGTTGGCTGCTTGACGGATGTTTAGAGGGAGTGAATTCCAGAGAGTTGGAGCAGTTACTTCAAATGCTCGGTCACCAAAGTAATGACCTGAGACTTTTGGGACACTGAGGAGGAATTGGGTTGTAGATCTCGATGTGCATGCTGGTATGTAAGTGGTGATCATGTCCATTATGTAGGCTGGGTTCATGTTCTTTGTGCTTTATAGGTGATTAGAAGGATCTTAAAACTATTCAATTTTCAATGGAAAGCCAGTGGAGATTTTTTTTTTTTTGCGTATTTGAGATATGTTGCCTTCTTGGAACTTTCTCAGTAACTCCAGCAGCAATGTTTTGTACATGTAGCTGATGGATATCAGATTGTGGCAGACCATAAAGCAGGCTGTTTACAGGCACATAATCGGCTGGCAACACACGAGTGGACCAAAACAAGTGGAGCTTGCTTTATAAGATAGTTCCAAATCTGTCCAATGCATCTCATTGCGAATCTATAATAATAAATGCCAGTGTGTGTCAGCCTGTGTGTGTGTGTGTGTGTGTGTGTGTGTGTGTGTGTGTGTGTGTGTGTGTGTGTGTGTGTGTGTGTGTGTGTGTGTGTGTGTGTGTGTCCTTCATAACTCCTAAACCATGAAACCAAGCAGCTTAAATCTTTGCACGCATACTAAGGGAACTCCAACGTAGTGCCGAAATGAAAATTTGGCGTTTGGGTAAATTTAAGCACCCCTTTTAAAGATAATTAATGGCTTACCTCCATGAAAGCTTTATCCTTGGTCAGCCCAACTTCGCCCCGCAGGGGTCTTTTGCCACCATTTTGATTCGGCCTATTGAAACAGGCCTTGCATTTGAAACCCGATCTACTCTCACTGCCTAATTGAAGTATATAATCGAAATATTATTTAGGATTTGAGAATCTGATGTGGTGGACTAAATAAGGGTTGAAATCTGGAGTGAAATCAGAAAATGTTCAGAAATTACTAATTTCTTGTAATTAAGTGTATAAGCATATTTATTTAAGGAAGCCTATGCTCCCTTCTCCTCCATCTTTACACAAGAACTTGTGAAAATGCCAAAGCATTAAACCTAACTTTTTCTCCTGTTCCGACAATTATACTGAGTGGAGAAAATATTAACAAATATGCCTGGTGTAACTTCATTGATTGCAATGAAATTTCTTTAAAGCAGGCAAGTAAGATTTATGTTTACCTCCATGAAAGCTTTATTCTTGGTCAGCCCAACTTGGCCATGGTCAGAGGAGGTTCACTTCCGGTTCAGGGATCGGCGCAAGAGCTCGACTGGGTGGCGAGCTCTCCTTTAAGGCCCTCGAAAGCTAAGCTTGCAGTCCTAAAGCGTTTTGCTTATTTTGTTGTCGAGATTTGTGTCAGGGTCTGTAGAACTGTACTTATTTTTTGTGTTGTGTTCATAACAGTTTCAGTGGGTAGTTGAGTTGGTTTATTGAAAGAAGCAGGGCGAGGCCTCGTGATAAGTTTAGCGTGGTCAGTTGGGGCCTTGGGAGTATGGGGGTGAAGAAGGTTATAAATAGAGAGCGAAGGAGAAAGGATTAGGAGTACGTAAAATGTCACAGTTGCTCAATGTGGGGCACGTCAACAATGGAGGAAGCAGAGGGTTCTTATTGTTGACAGAAGTGTGAGGAAATTGTCCCCTTGAGGATGGTTATCATGAGGTTGAAGGAACGTATCGATAATTTGCAGCAATTAGTAGAATGTGAGAAATTTGAAGGTCATTGTTGGTTACGGTTGTGGAGTGAGGTTGCTGAGGATATTGGAAGTAGTGACGGTGCAACGTGGGAGGGAAGTGGGGACGGCGCAATGGGGGCGGGCAGTGTTGATGGTGCAACGGGGGGGGGGCAGTAGTGACGGTGCAACGGGGGCGGGCAGTGGTGACGGTGCAACGGGGGGGCAGTGGTGACGGTGCTACGGGGGCGGGCGATGGTGACGGTGCAACGGGCGTGGGCAGTAGTGGAGGTGCAGCGGGTGTGGACAGTGGCGGATGTGCAGTGGGTGCGAGCAGTGGTGGAGATGCAGCGGGTGTGTGCAGTGGTGGAGTTCCACTGGGTGCAGGCAATGGTGGAGGTGCAGAAATATAAATTGGTAGACATGGGGTGTGGGAGACAGTTTTTGTGGTTGATGAGATTATTAAATATGTAGATTCTTCATTCTGCAGGAAGGATTGTAGACATAATTCTGTGTAGTTTTGAAGGAGCGGGAGTGAGGGACATTGAAGGAAGGGTAAACGATATTGTATCGGGTCACGGCAGGAAGAAGTTGGTTGTGGTACACCTATGTGCGAATGATGGAGGGAAAGTTTACTCAGAGGTTTTGAAAAATAGATACAGGATATTGGGTAAGCGACTGAAAGCAAAGGGTTGTGAAGTCATGTTTTCTTGGATCCTCCCAAGATTAGGAAACAATATAGAAATTATGAGCAAAGCAATAATCGTCAACCAATGGCTGGAAGAATGGTGTAGGGAGGAAGGTTTTACATTTAGGAAGCAGTGGGAATCATTTATGGGACAAAGGGAGTGTTTCCAGAATGATGGCCGTATATTAAGTAGAAAGGGGACAGCAAGGTTTGCAGTGGGAATTGAAGGAATTCAGACCTTTTTAGGTCAGCGGAGGGTGGGGAAGCTATAAAAGAAGGAACGGATGAAGTAATTTGGATGAGTAAGGCCAGGCAGGAAAATAGAATTTCAGGAAGGGAAAAGTTTAACATATTCCATACCAATGCCAGATGTTTAAATAATAAGATGGAAGAGCTTGAAGCCAAAGTAGATAGCGAGGAGTGTGATATAGTTGCAGTGAGGTGAGACATGGTTTAATGAGAGGAACTGGAGGACAGAATTAGAAGGCGACAAGGTGTATCCGTGTGATAGGAAGGAGAGAATAGGAGGAGAAGCAATCTGGGTAAAGGACAGCATTGCATCAAGAGAAAGGGGTGACATTAATGAAGGAATAAATGTTGAGGATTCTGTGTGGGTCGAGATTAGAGATTGTAAAAACAGGAAGATACTGGAAGGATACTTTTGTAGGGCTCCGGGTGGGAAGGAAGAGGAGGAAGGAGGAGTACATGAATAATTTAAAAGGGATAGATTGTGTCCAGGAACAGGGAAAGGGCAGAGCAGATGATGATTTCCTAGTTTTATTCCGAGATTGCTTTTCAACCCAGTTTGTAGATAAGTCCACGAGGGGGAGTGCAGTGTTAGACCTCCTATTATGTAACGATCCCAATAAGGAGGAGGAGGTGGAGGTTGGGAAGCATTTTGGAGCAAGTGACCATAACAATGTGTGTGCAAACATTCTGTTAAGGGTTAGAATTCAGGATAGTAGGGTAAGGCTATTAGATTTCAGGAAGGCAAACTTTGAGGGTATGAGTAGAAAATTGGGTGATGTTGATTGGGAAACTCTAACAACAGGACAATCAGCATCAGATAAATGGGAAACCTTCATGGACCAAATGTGTAGAGTGCAGAGTAAGTACGTTCCAATGAGGTGTAAAACTAGAAGTAGAAAGAGACCAGGGTGGTTGAGCAGTGAGACAAGGAACGCTATTTTGGAGAAGCAGAAAGATTTATAATGTTTAAAATAACAGGACTGGAGTTAGATTTGTATCACTATCAGAGTAAACAGAGGCAAGTTAAGTAAATAACTCGGCAAGCCAAAAGAGAGCAGGAGAAGGACATGGCGAAGAATATTAAACATAATCGCAAGGCTTTCTTTAAGTATATCAGGGGAAAATAACAGGTTAGGACCAGTGTAGGCCCATTAAGGAATAGCACCGGGAGAGTGGTTGGTGATGAAAGTGACATGGCAGGCTTATTAATCAGGTATTTTTCTTCAACTTTTACACAAGAACATTCAGGAGAATTGCCAATAGCTGAGAGTATCTATCGAGTAGGTGAGGAAGGGTTTTTACAGAAGATCCAGGTTGGAGTGGAGGAAGTAAAGGAACAGATCGGTAATCAAAGAGTAGATAAAGCTCCGGGATCCAGATAATATGCACCTGAGAGTATTGATGGAGGGAGCTGAGCAGGTAAGCAAGATGTTAACGGATATTTTCAATAGCTCACTGGAGTCAGGATAGGTACCGGAGGATTGGAAAGGAGCAAATGTAACACCATTATTTAAGAAAGGATCCAGAGAAGAATTGGGAAACTATAGACTTGTTAGTTTGACTTCAGTTGTGGGGAAGGTGTTGGAGACATAAATTAAAGACCGGATGAGGAACCATTTCAACAAGTACAAATCAATGGAAGGTAGTCAGCATGGA
>NC_140969.1:78373144-78395644 GCF_056783735.1 Eptatretus burgeri | reverse complement strand
GATCCTAGGATACTGAGTTCAAATCCTCCGTTGGCATTGAATTAATACCAGGTGGGGTTGACTCTTCCTGTCATCCTTCCGAGGTTGGCAAAATGAATACCATCCTGTTGGTATCCTGTGTCAGAATGGTGACCAATCCAGGATTGTAGCCAAGAAGACTGCTTAGGCCAAAGTCACATTTGCTCTACGGCGAGGATACGGCAGCCGTACGCCCTCTGAATTGACAGAAATGTGCGGCGGCCGCAGAGTTTCTGCGGTGGCCTCAGGGTGGCCCTACGCCGTTTGGCTATCTTTTACAGGCCGTAGGGGTCGACGTGGAATTATAACGTGGAGTTATAACTTTTTTAATTTCTACGTTCGCCGTAGCAATTCGACAAGCCGAAAAAAAAAAAATGGACCCACTCGTTACCGTCCGTCTGACCACACGTTTGCCTTAGGGCCCCCCTGCAGTTGCCTTGTGGTCACCTTGAGGCTACCTTGCGTCTGCCTTGAAAATTCTATGGCTGCCGCAGGGCCCCCTTAAAGTCACCGAGCGACATCAAATCAAAGACCTACGCCAACCCCACGTTTTCGGTCTCCACAGTTTCTAAATACGCCTTGCGGCTCCCCGAAAAATAAAAACATATGTGACTGCTACATTGTGTGACCGTGGAGATACTGCGGCCGCCGTATAATTGCTAGTGGCCGTAGATTTTGGAGACCCCACGGCCGCCGTGGCAAATGAGACTTAGGCCTTTGGCAGCACCAATGCTCTGCAAAGAGTCTGGTCCCAATCTGCTCTCTCCTCCTTCGATGAAATGTCCCTTCATTTCTATAGTTTGCCACTTGGCACATACTATATAAAGGGGCCTTTTCGATGCTCCTGGCATTTTCCCCAAGAATCCTTTTCAAATTTCAAATCAATCGGATGAAAATTGAGGATTTTAGAAATTTGGCCTATGTTGACCTTTTGGCCTAAGTTGACCTCAAAAATATTCTGTGGTTGAATTTATTGACCTAATATGCAAATCGTGTTCAAATTTCAAGTCAATCGGATGAAAATTGCCGATTTGGAAATTTTGGTCTTTGTTGACCTCAAAATAAATAGAAGTTGAATAAAATGAGCAAATCTGCAAATCGTGTTCAAATTTCAAGTCAATCGGATGAAAATTGACAATTTGGAAATTTTTGCCTATGTTGACCTCAAAAATAGTTGGTGTTTGAATTTAGTGACCTGCCATACAAATCCTGTTCAAATTTCAAGTCAATCGGATGAAAATTGAGGATTTCAGAAATGTGGCTTATGTTGACGTTTTGGCTAAAGTTTGAGCTCAAACATCATTGGTGGTTGAATTCAGTGAGTTGATATGAAAATCTTGTGAAAGGTTTGTGCCAATAAGATAAAAAATTGACAATTTTATAAATGTTCGGCCTATGTTGACCTTAAAAATAGTTGGTGGTTGAATTCAGTGACTTGAAATGAAAAAGCTGTTCAAATTTCAAGTCAATCCGATGAAAATTGAGGATTTTATAAAATTGGCCTCTGTTGATCTTTGGCCTGTGTTGACCTCAAGAGAGTGATCGCTATTTCACATGTTCATGTGACATGTTGTAAAGTTTCAGTTTCCTCTGCTGAATGGTTTTAGATCTTAGCAAAATGCACATATGTACGGCATTTGACATACATACGTATACTACCGATCGCTTAACCCTGCTTTTTGCTTCGCGAATGCAAGGTAACGAGTAAGTACAATTGTAGACTACTTATTTGATGCACAAATAAATTGATCTACTAATGCATATCCATAAATGAAAGATAGTGGTGGAAGCCAAGCAGGATTGCATGCTGTTTCTGACAGTGGATGATGCATGGGGAGTTGAATATGTGCAAAAAACACAAAGAAGAAAAAATTATGGCACTAAGTTGGAATTTGTTTTGAAAGCCATTAATTAGACGTATTGTCCGATGTTTATTCCAAGTTTGAGCTCGTTTCAATGTATAGTCTTTGAGATATGAGCGCCAACACATTTTGGGCGGACGGATGGATGGGCAGACAGCCACCCAATGTGATCTTCGAGGGTTTTTCTTAAAAAAAAACCTCAAGAATGTGGAAATGGACATAGCTGAAATTTGGAACATATTAGCTGGACATAGAAAGGATATACTTCTGAAATTTGCAGCCAATTTGGTCAAGTATAATCCGAGAAATGAATTTTCAGTCCCTGTGTTAAAGTTGCTAACAGAGAAGCCATCCCATATCAAGATAGGGGCGCTTTGCACCTCGCTTTGATATACATTTGTCGAAAAAATGATTCAGCCCCTCCAATATTTTCACATTTTGATGCCACCTGAGCTGATTACCTCTCCCAACAAAGGTGAAGGAGGTTATGTTGTCACCCCCTTTCTGTCTGTTTGTCTGTTTGTTAATTGCTGGAATCCTTCGGATTTCGGCAATTATGTTGGTCGGTTGTGTGTGTCATTCTGTGTGTCTGTCTGTCTGTTTGTGTGTTTGTTTACCCTGTAGCAGCCACACCGTTTCAGCGATGATGACCAAAGTGGGTATAGGCGTCGGCCATGGTCCAACTTAGACACTTGTTGTTTTGGGTGAATCTCGGTCAAAGGTCAAAGTCAAGGTCACCGAAAAACCGAAATTCTTATTTTCGCAATAACGTCCGCTAAAATGGTCGTATCGACTTCAAACCAAATCCGAAATGTGTATCTTCTAATACTGCATCCAACCATATGTCTCATTGGGGTGTCACACCAACACCCTTCTTAGCGGTCGGGGGTCGAATGTCAGGGGGGTCGAGTCAAAACTTTCAAATTGCGATAAAAACGCCATTTCAAGTCCGATTGACTTCCAAGTTATGATCATGACCAAACTAAGTGCTATAACTCATTAAACAGTAGCACTATCGATTGGTAAGAACCAAATTGATTTCCAGGTTTTCTGTTTTTTCAGAGATCATGGAGATATGACAAAGTTATTCTGGCAATTCCTTGCTCAACGAGCAATTTCATTTGTCTGTTTGTGTGCAGGGTATCTCAAAAGGTTGTGGACGGATCCGGATGATATTTTGTGGACAGGTTCCGTGTATGACAAGGACGAACTGCTTAGAATTTGGTGAACATCCGGATCCGGATTCACATGTGAGAATTTTGCAATTGTTTAAGTGATTCTTCACCATTGAGAGATCGGGCCAAAAACGATATGTAGCAGGATATCTCAAAAAGTTTTGGACGGATTCGGTTGAAACTTCTTTGACATGTTGGGTGTGTGACAAGGAAGAAGTGATTCAATTTTGGTGAAGATACAAAACCGGATCAGGATCTACTAATTTTTTAAGTGATTCTTCACCATTGAGTGACAGGGCTAAACCAATATATAGCACGAGATCTCAAAAGGTTGTGGACGGATTCGAATGAAACTTGGTGGACAGCTTGGGTGTGTGTGGCAAGGATGAATTGATTCAATTTTGGTAAAGATCCAGTTCCGGATCCTAATCTGGATACAATAATTATTTAATATGAAAGTGATTCTTCACCATTGAGAGATAGGGCCGAAAACGATATCGTACTGTGTAGCATGATATTTCAAAAAATGTATTGGGCCCGATATGTTGTCATGGATCAAACATTACGTGACAGAGGTATGCGCTCTACCGGGTACCCTTCTAGTTTCAATTGTGATGTGTTTATTTCTTGCTGCCTTCGATCTTCCTCAATATTTGCTCGAAGTACAGGAACCGTACGCCATTCTTCTCATTGTCCGTTAGTTTCCACCATCGCGCTTTTAGCTCTCATGGCATTTTCCAGGAATCTATCCCACGCAATATTGGAGGGTTTACTGTGCAGGTGTGCAGATCAAAATCACTTGTTTTAGACTATAGGATGTACATATGTACATACAGTGTATATTTGGAGAAATTAGCTGAGGTGTAACTTTTTTTCTACAAAGTATTTTTTCACCCTTGAGAGTTGTCATTGAATGAGCAGTAAAATTAACTTTTATCGATGTATCGGTTTTGTTTCTTCTATCTTCGGTTTTTGAATGATTTGCTCATTTGACAGGTCATGTGAATCCTTCTTTGCCAAACTTACCTATCATGGTAATGTCTATTAGATGATCAGAGTTCATCATCTCACCAATTATATTTGTATCCAAGTGTGAAATCTGAAAAAAAACAATTGAGCTTTTTTTTATAAAGCATTGTGTATGTGGATCTACCCTCGTGGAGATGAAGACAGGTGGCGGCTCATGTGTTTATAAGTTATGAATTGTGAGAAAATGAGTCCAACACCCCGATTTAGTTGCATCGTGCTAAAAAATGTGATCCTTTAAATTTTTGTGTTTATTAACCTTGGGAGCTCAGAGGAGTGGCATCACAAACGCACTGTGGAGTACTTTTTATCGGTGCCAATTTGTAAGTACTTTTACATCATGAACTTTGTTCCATTCACTTGTAAAACCAATGGCAGTTGTGTCGGTATGGTTTCAAAAAAAAAAAAAACTGATTTCTAAACAATTCTTTTGCCCCACACTACTATCTGGCTTTTGGGGTCCCCCCTCGGGGGACTGGTGTTGAGGAAGGCTTGAACGGAAGTGTGACGACACTTGCCTGCCTGGCAACTCCAACTTTACACCATTGTGTAAATGACTCACGGACTTGAGTTTCACTGAAATTGAACAAGAAGTTCATGGGAGTTCAGGGGTGTTAATTGGAGTTTAACCACATTTGCAGTCCTATCTTCAGTGACGCAATTCCTCTCTTGACTCATGGAGCTTCGTACCAGGTGCCGCATCACGGCCCTATCTTCAGTGGGGGTGTTACTCCTTTCAAGCACGGGACTATGAGTACCGTCTGGATACGTCTGGATATGAGTCCCATACGGACATTTCCATATCATCAAATCATGTGCGAATACAACATTCTGGACGTTTATAAACATTATAGCTGAAATGCAGTAAACTCAAAAATCTCTTAACTTGAACCGAATTTCAAATTTTATACTGCAGAATTGACCTTAGCAGCACTTCCCACTGCTAAAAGAAATAATGTTAATTTGTCCAATTCGCACAGTGTTTGACACTCCGGACATCTGTTTTAGATGACTGAGCTGGCTTGGCAAGCGATTAGCGATTGGAAATGTGCAGAAACTAAATAAAGCCACGAACACTCGGAGATGAAGGATTACTTAACGCAAACACCCAATTTTCATTCAGGAACTCCCTTGGAGGTCCCTTAGTATATATGCAAAGTTTAGGGCCGCTAGGTTTCCTGATTTTCGAGTTATGGAAGAGACACACTGACAGACTGACGCACACTGACATTTATTATTTTTGATATCAACAACAACAAAAAAAGATTTACTCCCATTTCCCCCATTTTTCAAGGGAGTTGGTCAAATTATGGCATTCCTCCATACAGATATTTTCATTGCATTCGTTTGATGCAAACTCCATTCTCCCAAATCCTCCTTGGCAGACTCGATCTATGTCTTTTTATTCTGTCCGACTGCTTTCTTCAGCTTTCTTCCTTCGACAAGAGCTTTCTTTCTTTCTTTCTTTCTTTACAGCTTCAGCTTCTGACCTTTGTTGCACATGGCCACGTCAACCAAGTCTTCTCTTCTAAGTTCTTCTTCAGTCGTATTGATTTTTTTTTTAATCTCTTTCTGATTTTTCAGCTTGGAATTCATTCTTTCCAAGACAATCCATTCATCCGTTGCATCGTTCTCATCTCTGTTTTTTGCATTCTTTTTTACATCTTCTATCACAAATTGTCTCCATTTCACTTCCATTCTTCAACACTGGTTCGATACAGGATTTATAAACTCTAAGTTTTACAGATAATGGAATGTTTCTGTGCTTCCTGATACCACCTACTTGTCTCCACTTATTCCAGGCTGACTTTCTTCTTCATACATTTGCTAATTCTGCTCCTCCTGATGCCTCTGTCATCTCTCCAAGTTAACAGAAACTTGACGTTTTCTGAATTAAATTCTAAGCTCAGGAGCATTTCCTTTTGTTCTTCATATTTTCTTGAAATGAATGATCCTCACATCTTTTATTCATGAGAATCCCAGCGTTTGTAAGCAAATTTCCAGTGATACCACTGCACCTCTTGTGACACAATCTATCACACTGCCTACATGGAATTGAATTTCATCCAACTCTTTTTCCGCATACTGAACAAGGCCATTGCCCACTGTGTTTCCTTTCTCCCTCCTTGCCACTCACCATAACCTTCGTTTTATTAACGTTGACACGTAAAACTTTATTCTCTATTGCACTTTTCCATTTTTGAAACATCTCCTTTGCTTCTGTTTCACTTCCAGCATTCAATACTAAGTCATCAGCATACAATAACTCGCATGGGAATTCAACCTTTCATTCTTCATCAATTCTTCCATAACTTTGACAAACACTCAAGAAACAAAAACTGATGCCTGGTGTAAACCTAACTTGTCTTCAAACATTTCAGTGTATCCCAAGTTGCTTTTACAATAGTTCTTGATAAAAAATACATTCCCATCACTATTGCCAGCATTACCATTTCTTCAGGCATGAGCTGCCTTCTGAGAGCCCATTCAACAACTACTCTTGGTGCTCAATCATAAGCCTTCTCTGGGTAAATAAAAACATGATACAGTTTCCTTTTTTTTTTTGCCAAATACTTCTATTGGCATTGCCTCAAAATAAAAACAGCTTCTGTTGTTTATCTTCCTGGCATAAAATCAAACTGGTTGTCATATATATATATATATATGACATATATATATATATATATATATATATATGACATATATATATATATATATATATATATATATATATATGTCAGATATATATATATATATATATATATATATATATATATATATATATATATATATATATATATATATATATATATATATATATATATATATATATATATGTCATATATATATATATATATATATATATATATATATATATATATATATATATATATGTATATGTCATATATATATGTATATATATATATATATATATATATATATATATATATATATATATATATATATATATATGACATATATATATATATATATATATATATATATATATATGTCATATATATATATATATATATATATATATATATATGATATATATATATATATATATATATATATATATATATATATATATATATATATATATATATATATATATATATATATATATATATATATATATATATATATCTCCCAAGTTTCTTCAACAGTCATTTGGTACCACAGCATTTCAAAATTCCTGAAAAAGACCTGTCAAACTTTTCATCTTGCACTCATCAGGACCATCACAACAACACTGGAAACAAGAGCGAGAATTGCTTTTCATTACATGTACCCTTCCGATGTGATATATCCTAAGTCCAAAAAGGGCACAACAGTGTGAAAAATTGACGAAACACCGCGAAACTCGAACTTGTTCTGTAAGTTATCATGATAAAGCCATGTACCAAGTTTCACTTGAATATGTTAAAGGGTCTGAGAAAAAAAAGTCTGAAAAAGCACAGGTGGGACGGACAGACGGAGAGCAATTAATGTGAAACTGGTAGGGGACTAATAATGATCAAAGCGATGTATGCTCACATTTGGTTGCTAATTTGTTTACGTGGCTGACGACGATCACCATTGATGCATGTCATGGCTGTGAGGTACTGAGTAAACTGGATAACCCCAGACTAGTTACAGTGCTTTAGTAGCCTCAAAACAAGCGAAGCATTTGTACAAATTATTTTTGCTTGTATAAAATGAGACTTTCTATGTGTATGAATAATGCATGCACAGACGGTGCTGCACTGTGTGCTTGAGCCAAGATCTGAAACCAATCCATGCTTTATTTTTTCAGTGCACTCTAGATTATTCAGCAAATTCTGTCCGATTGGAGAGCTGCAACTTTGGTGGAAACATTTTAGTTGGGTTTTTGCATGTACAAGCTGGTTGTACGTGACCTGGAGCTTGACTACTACGAATTGCAAAAGAAACATTCTGCTTGAATTGGGTCTTTAAATCTTTTGGATGCACAAGGCATACCTACCTGGCATCACACCGGCACTGAACTCATGCAGTATATCATTCCAGATTGGAGGGAGTATTCTGTTAGTATGTAGTAAATATCACTCACATTGTGACTGCATGGTAGCAGCATGAGACCACTTGTTTCATCTGTTGGCCAATTATATATATATATATATATATATATATATATATATATATATATATATATATATATATATGTTAATAAATATAAATGTTAATAAACTTACAACGACTTGCTCAGGGTTGGCAATATCATGAAGAATGGCTTTGATGTGCCCAATTTTCACAGCAAACTTGCATGTTGAGCAGATAACCAGGGCTGTATTCACAACAATATTAATAAGGGCAATTTTTTTATATTCCTTTATTTATTTTTAGCATGTGGGACTAAATGAGCCACTGTGTATACTTCTCAGTGAATGTAGTCTTCTGGTAGACAGTAGTCAGGAATTTATGTACAGACTTGATATTTCGCATGATTGGAAAAAGCAGTGCGTTCAGTTACTCCATATAAAAAGTGAATTTAAGCACAGGATGGAGTGCGTTGAGATATGCAAGGAAGTCCATGGCAAAAACACTTATGAGGTATGAGGTTGGTGGAAAAATTATTCAAGGTTGTTTCTCTTCAAAGCCAAGCAAGGTGTTTGTGAGCGCCGGACCCTGGGGAGACACCATCAATACACCATCAATTGTGCATATATGGTATCATTCAAATTTAACTCAGCTGATTGTGTCACTGTGTTCATGAACTCTGCAAGCATTGATTTGGAAATTGATGGAGGTTCAAGATTCCCATGGTATCGCAGGGCTGCACAGATGTGAATGGCTTCCTTGAGTGGAACGTTTGTAAACAAGGGCAATATGTCAAATGAGCACATACATTTTCTGGATCCTTGAACATCTGATGATGTCCAAGAATCCAGAAAATATATGCGTTCATTGCTGTGTTAGTCAAGCGACAGTTCATGTACAACCAGATCGTGTACACCAGAACCCAACTAAAATGCTCACACAAAGTTGCGACTCTGCAATCTGACAGCAATTGCTGAATAATCCAGAGTGCAGTGAAAACTATCACATGGAGTGGTTTTGAAGACCTCGAGGGAGGAGTGGGATTGAAGAGAGTGTGGGACTTCGATCTTCTTTTCAGGCATTCTTGCAATCATCCTGATGAGTGCAAGATGAAAAGCTTCAACATGTCTCTTCCCTTTTTCAGCAACTATTCTTCATGTCCTTTCAACCACATTTTCAAAAACTTTTCATGCTCCTCTGCAGGATCAACATAATAAATGGACCCCCTCATCTTGAACAATGGAACAGTAGTGCTATTTTCCCAATTTTCAGGAATCACTTCTTCCCAGGCTATTCTGCACTACTTCATCATCCATTTGATTCCAACATCTCCAGTCACCTCTGTCATTTGGACAAAAAATCTCACCTTCAACATTATTACAATCCAGGTCATCCTACCATTCTTTTTCTTCATTCAAGAGCTTTTCAAAGTAAGCTTTTCATACCTTGTCGATATAATATTTCACGAGATGTCCGTTTTTGTTTTTGTTTCAAACAATTAATGTATCCACTCCGCACACATGTTTGTCCTGCACACATACTTCCTGAAAATTACATGTCCCACACACATGTTTGTCCTGCACACATACTTCCTGAAAATTACATGTCCCACACACATGTTTGTCCTGCACACATACTTCCTGAAAATTACATGAAAATGATGTGTACGATAATACTTTGATAACAGAAGTATAAATAACCCGATGATGAGGACATGACCATTTGAATAAATCTACTTTCACGTCCTTTTCACTTTGAAACTTAACTCCACAATTCCGATTGCTACTTTAGTGGTCTAAAGCAATGGAAAGCACACAGAAGCGTATCCGGTATGCGGGGGGGGGGGGAAGGGGGGTTGGTTAGTTAATCATTTCCCATCCGATCTGACTTCTGATAAAATGAGTTACTTGAGAATGCTTTTGGAATTATTAAACTTCAGGTATAAATAAATTATTATTTCAAAACTTACAAAAATTGATGCACAGTTCTGATGCAGTCTCACACATATTTATGTGTTTGCCACAAATTTGCAATTCGACAAGAGTAACGATTTCCATGGAGTCAAAATACTTGTTTTCATACAAGAATGTTCATCATCCATTACCTGTAATTCACGTTCATCATATTAATACTGTTGTACCATTACCAATATCAAAAGCACCTCTGCGTGATAGTTACGTATCACCAAGCTGAATTTCTAATCTCTTGTGAATCACAGTTGACATTTTCATTCACCGGAAGTTCAGTTACACAGTTACATTCACCAGCACACAACACACTGTTCACCACCCTCTTGACAATATAGTGGGGCAGATAACAGCAATTTTTTTAGAGGAATCGTGCAAATGACGATACAAGCATAAAATTTGGCACATTTGTTCTCCAGGGGATCCTAATCAAATGTGCCTGATTGGCCATTTGAAAATCCAAGATGGTGGGCATTTTTCAAGATGGCCGCCAAGTTAGCCTCCCGAAGTTGACTTTGCTTAGAAGTATTTGTAGTTGTCTGATTTGCATGATCTAGGTGTGGATGCCTATGCTTGCAAGCCTGCTGGAGTGGATTTTCCTGTTTTTAAAGCCCCCTGACACACTTTTTCTGATTTTGCACCACTTTAATGATTGTCAGATGAAGCTAAGGCCTTTCTGCAACCGGACCCTGGCTCATAAATGTTGAAAGTTATGCATACCATGCGAATGTTCCTCCAGCTGCTACTGTCCACATATGCAGCTGCAGAGTGCTGTGCAGGGGAGCCCTGACTGAAAGCACTTGCATCTCCGGTTGCAACCTTTCTTACAGGAACACTTGGTCAGTTCCTGACAGCTGGCTGCAATAGGGGGTAGTGTTGTCCAACATATCTGCCACGTCTCTCCTTTCTGTGACCATCCCCATTCAGCGGGACTGCTCGTGTCTGGAATGGAGATGGTTGCCTGATAGGCTGATAGGCCAAATCGCCTGATAGGCTGCATGCTTTGCATGTTCTCTGAGGACTGCTTGTGTTGGTGGAATTGAGTTGTGCGGCCTCTGCTTGTGGGCAAAGAGATCCAGTCTTTCTACGCCCACACCAGTGGCTGCGCTTGATCTGTCATACATGAGGACAACGAATCTCTCCAGCCTCTGCAGGTCAAGATCACGAATCAATGTTGGATGCTGGCTGAGATTGGTGAATGTTTCAGAAACATCATCAAAGACGTTCCAAGTCTGCCATGCAGTTTTCTTCCCTTTACCGCGGAAGGCAGACACGACGTCACATCCAGTGAACGCATGGAAGTATGGGATCCCTCCAGCTTTCTCAGGCCCTATTGCAGAAACTACCTCATGGACTGGAATCCATCGCTCCTTGGCTCCTTGGCCAAAGGCAATCCACATGTTCTCACGACCTAGTTCCTGTAAGGATGGCGGTACAGATATTGCTATGACTAGTACGTCCGTGTCATTAGCCTTAATGATAATGGACTTGCTACCATCCGTCGTTGCATCCCTGGCGTGTACAAATATTCGAGTGTCAGCTTCTTCATGACAACATGGAGACACAGCATCCAGTGACTTCCTTGTGTTGCTAATGGCATCTTCTCCTTTTGTGATAATGACTGTGCTTGTCGTCTGTGCTTCACACATCTTTTCCACAAGGAAGCGAAACAGCTCAGTCTTGTTACTGTCATCTTGAAGAAAGCTTCTCCAGTTACTTGGGGTCTTACTGGTTCCTGTCACACTTCTTCTGATTCCTTGCCCCCTTTTCGACCTTGCCTCGGACTTCAGACTTGACTTCTTGTACACATCAAACACTACGTCCACCCTCTCGTACCTGGGACCATAGGATTCCACTTTTGGGATGATGTTTTCTTTAGCATAGTCATCAAATATCTTTGAAGTGCGTGGAGGTAGGGCATTGATAAGTGCTGAGCCATCAATGATGACTGCATCTCCCCTTGGTTCTCTGTCTGGGATGTTCACTTGCGCTCAAGAATTTCAGCCAGCTGTGACTTCTGACATGTATGAAGCTTGCCGCTGTCACTGAGAGATGCAGGGTGTGACTGATTCTCATGCTTGAATAATTCTTGCAAGTCACACTGCCTGTTCTGCCATGAGATGAACAGTTGTGAGAACAGCTGACAGTCGTCTTTCAGGACTTTCTCCTGAGAACTTCCCCCAGCTTGCTCTTGTTTGAAGAAAGAAACAAAGTTTTTCTTGATTGGATGATAGAAAGGACATTCAGCTTCATTCTGTAGCCCCTCCATGAATGAATGCAACTGCTCTTTGCCCCGCTGGTGATGTGTTGCTACCATTTTGGCTCGAGTTGGGTCTGCGATGTTCTTCATGTCTAGTACCAGTTTGGTCGGCTGATTCTTCTTCGAATGGGTTTCCCATCTCCTGCATTACTGCAGAGAGTGCTTTCACCTTTTCAAAGAAAGATTTCTGGTCACTCAGTGTCTGCTCATGGTGTCTGCTGTTGTTGGTTGCATCTTTCATATCAGACATGGTCTCGTATCCAGCTACTAGACGACTCACTTCTGGTCCAGCGACCATCCACCTATGATGTGCTGCCGGGTCTTCTGTCAACCCAATTGCTCCTCCGTCACCTTTGATGACTGCATTATTTTGCTCGTGGGCTTGGTCGATTGCCAGGGCAGAGAATTCTTTTCTAGACTTGTGGATAACGAAGTTCCCTTTGTGAAACTCCCTGGCCACATCTGGATGTTGTTTTTTTGGATTTTTTTTTTTTGGGGGGGGGGATTTTCAAATGGCCAATCAGGCAGATTTGATCAGAAAGCCCTGCAGAACAGAAATGCCAAAGTTGATGCTTGTATCATAATTTCCACGATTTTCTACTATCTACTACACTAATACAACGGTCGAATGCTTTATGCAGTTACGACGTCACTTTCTACAAGACTTGCCAGAATTTTGCAATTGCAACTCCATGTGATCTTTATGTGATCAGTCATTCTTAAATGATTATCTGAAACAAAAATAGTTGATTATCTTTGGACCATGACCATCATATCAGAGAGCTATATTATGATTATCCTCCTTGAACTTTAAACAGTAAAAACAAATTTTTTAAAAAAAATTCCTGCAACGGCATAGAAAGAAAGAAATGTTATCTATTTAATAATTATTTCATTTTTGCATAATAGGCAGTATGAAGAGCCTGGAATATATAAACGAAACTAATTTCAGAAGTTGAGGATTCAAGTGAAACCTGAACTGTGAGTTGAGGTATTCAGATTCATAGTTTGATTGCAGAGAAGTTTTGCCAGTGTGAGATGAAAGGAATGAATGATAAGGAAAACTTGACCTGACTATAAACCACCACAAAATGTGATTATAAAATGGCTGGAAACAAGGTTCTCGGTGCATGAAACAAACAAAAAACAATTCTTCATGATGAATCATACTTGTGAATAAAAGTAAATGTCTCCACAATTTTATTGTTGATCATACAGTTAAAAGAGAGAGGGGCATTTACAATTAGTAAACTCGCATAAAGAAAAGAAAACTATGTATGCTGTTTGTTTAGTTATGAATGACTAGCAGGGGTACCCATCATTACCCATTGCTGTTACAATCATGTTGGCATTTTGAAGAAATCAAACATTGATTTTTTTTTTCAATTTTTTTTTGGTTTGGGCCAACAACACTTCCCCACACCCACGAAGGCATGTGGTTGTGGATCATTTAATATTGCCTTTCACATGCATACAAAGGCTTAGGCATAAAGAGATTCTTTTTTTTTTAAATCCCCCTAAATTCAACTTTTCTTTCAACTTTTTCAAACTTTTTTGCCTAAAACAGCTCGGCACTCACTGACAAGCCTCTGAAAGTTTGACGAATATCCGTTCAGCCATCTCTCAGAAAAATGCTCGCATACACACACACACACACACACACACACACACACACACACACACACACACACACACACACACACACACACACACACACACACACACACACACACACACACACAATCTCATCCAGTTATAGATTCCGATGAAATTGGACACCACTTGTAATTGTAACTTGACAGGATACACAATTTATTCTCACTAGATATTGACTGTAGTACGTTTTTTGTTTCTCTACCTTCATTTTCAAAAGTTGTTTCTTATGCAAGGCATAGCTTGACTACTCTGTTCTGGGCCAAGCTTTTCCTTGGTGTTGAATAGTGCAGCTTTAACCGCTCACAAAGGTTTTGTTTGTGCTTCAGCCGAGCAGACTTTGTGTTCCTTCGGCTGGGCAACGTCTTTCACAACCGACCTGCCTTTGTTGTGGACCATTGGTCTGTATGCTGCACAGTATAGTTCATCTCAAGTACTTTTGGAACAATACTATGTTTGTTCGGTTCTGACATGTAAGTCCGATTTGTGAAATAAGCTTCCTAATTAGACTCCAGAAGTAATTTTTTGAGTGATAGTTTGCTACTTACAAGTGTAGTTTAAAATGAAACAAAAGTGCTTCATCATTCTTCAAAATAATTAGATTCTGCAATTGTTGGGGTGAAAATGCAAAGAACTCATAGATTTCAAGACCGTGCACTTCCAATGACAAATCGATTTACTAATCCCTCGCTTTTTGAACAAAAAACGAGGGGATATTGTAATCGGCTGTCTTTCTGTCCATCCGTCCATCACACTATTTCCTCCTAAACAGTTGTGCAGAAATTCACCAAACTTGGTAGTTATGATCATCACATCAAGAAGGGGCAAGAGCAATGCCATTTTGATCACACCCCTTGGGGCAGGGTGAAAAGGTCAAACACCAAAAAATGTAATTACAGGCACAGTTATAAACATATTCGAATGAAACTTTGTATATGCTATCAAGATTGGTGGACGCATGAAATACAAAACAATTTTTTGGATTTGGCTGCCAGTTCATGCCCCAGGGTGTGGGGACATAGGGTCACAAAACTCAACATTTCAAAATTTGATATTGCTTCATTCCTCGTGTAACCTTTTGCCATCTTACAACCTTGCTTTAGGTGGAAAGCATGGTGATTTGCGATGGCACGCCATTGACTTGGCTCTAGTTTAAGTTGTAATGAGTTTGAGTGGCACTGATTTACTTGAAGGTAAGCAAACTTTTTGTTCCGGAGGAAGCTTTAAAATTGCATTTTTATAGTTATGCCAACTTGATAGAGAAACCGTTTACAAATCAGAACCATTTTGATCTCGGGCATCCTTCATAATGAGTTTTGCTCATAGGGAGAAGCTAATATAAATGTTATAATTGGTTGGACTGAGTTTTTCCATAATTAAATATGCACACGTTATCATCAAATAACTTTTGAACAGAGGAATATTTTGACAACTTTGGCTTTCAGACAACTCTGATGAACATGTTTTTTTTTTTCCATAAACAACATCAGGCTGTAGAGATACCTTTGTCCCATAGGATGATGTGGAGGTAGCACACTTGCATTGGAGTTATCTGGAATTGATGTGGTTCCTGACCCAACTGTAAACCTTCAGATTTGTGCTTCACATGCAGGGTGTTGCATCACAAAGTGCACTGTCTTTCAGATGGACATTAAGCCAGTGTCCCATTTGCGAGCATTAGTTGGTAGATGGTAAAGATCCTACAATGTCCTTCATGACGACAAGGTGAGTTATCACTGGTGCCCTGAACAAATTGCAAATTCCTACCCAAATAATTCGTGGAAGACTTGGGCCAAAATTCTCCCTGGCCGAATCCACAAAAAATGGGAGTAAATGAGACCAGTAAATTATATAGTTATGGAGAGAGATACCTTTGATTTTTCAGTCTAAACCCAAACCCAACATTTCATCGACTATGACCATTTTTAAAATATCACAGTGAATAATAAACGCATGTTTTCATTCCTTTCTAATATTGCAAAATGACATGACAATACAACACGAGGCATTTAAAAATGTCTGCGCGAATGAAAAGCTCATGTCATCATTAACATGATGATTGAGGGCTTTGAGGCATTTAAAAATGTGTGTATGGGAAAAATATTTTAAAATGTCATGAGGCATTTATAATTTCAACATGAATTAAAAGCTCTCTCTATCTTCAACGGTCTATATGAAAAATAATGTCTATGTGAATGAGAAACTCCATATATATATATATATATATATATATATATATATATATATATATATATATATATATATATATATATATATATATATATATATATATACATACATATACATACATTTGTACTTGTTAGGATGTCTTATATATTGAAAGAAAATGTCACGACGTCTTGGAATAATCATCAGTATCTTATTTATAGAACATTTTGAATGCCCTTAAAATCAAAGTTTTATTTCTCATTCAACTCCACATTACGGGCAACATTAACAGAATAGATCTTCTTATTTAAAGGCGCAATTATTCCCACATTGTGCGGTCAGCCGGGGTGTGTGAAACGGGAGGGGGGTGATGAGGAGGGGGTGGACAATTTTGGGGCAAGTCTTTTTTGGAACTGGCTGGCTGGGCCTATCGTTTTGCTGGTGGCAGTACTTTGTAATCTGTTCAGGATGTCAATGATAACTTGCCTCCTCTATGCAAAGAACAGCATGAGGTCTTTCTTGTCCACCAACACCCCAGTATATATTATATACACACGTTATGTGTGACACATTGCACATGTTATATACATACACATTATACATGATGTGACATATTATACAGATTACACACACACACACACACACACACACACACACACACACACACACACACACACACACACACACGGATGCTTTAAGACCTGGTCGGTCTCTGTTCCATTTCCTGCAACACACCCATGTGTGGAGGTGTCAGTCAACAACAGGAACGATGCTCACATACTTACACACATATACTGTACATTCACACATATATTGTGATGGATCCGGGGTTCGAGTTCGACCATGAGGGTAAGCACTCAGGCTCCTCCCGAATGTCTGGTCCTGAGGCCGCCGGGCAGGGATAACTCCACACACCGATGAATTGCCAAGTAACCACGAATGTTGTTTGGTAATGTCAATCCTGGCAGGGTTACACTACTTTGCGTGTTCCCGTTTCCAGTGGATTGACCCCACCAAGCGAGTTTTGTGCCCTCAATGCTTACTTGCTTTAACTTACAGTATCAGGTGCATCTGAGTGGAGCTGCCAAGCACACACCAGCCGGCAGAGACATTAATATCACAACCAAGGAGAGTGAATCTCTCCATGACCTCCATATCCTCGCCACAAACAGGTACAGATAAGATAGCAGCATCCAAGATGTAAGTGAAAGCATGGATCCTGGTTTTGACCCAGGAAACCCATAATCCCAGTGGCTCTGACGACTAAATCAGTACCTTGAGGGTCCCCAAAAGGATATCCAAATATTCCGCAAAGATGATTGCATCATCTGTGAAATCCAGGTCAGAGATGTTGACATTCCCAAATGATGCACTGCTGCTTGATCTCTCCAACATCACCGGCAGCATCCAGTACATACAAGCGCTGAAAAGTATGGGGGCCAGTACACACCCTTGACAAACTCCAGTCACAACTGAAAATTAGTCGGACATGGTATCACCACATCTCACAGTACTCTCAGCACCAGATTACAGGTCAGACATCAGATTGATCAGTTTTGGTGCCACCCCACGAAGACCAAGAATCCTCAAGAGCACATCCCAATTCACTGAATGAAACACTTCACAGAGATCAACATCGGCTACAAGCAGCCGCTGCTGAAACTCTTGTCTGCGTTTGGTGAGGACCCAAAAGGCAAGGATATGATTAATCATTGATCTCTGGTGTAAAGCCTGAATGCTCTCTCTGGGCGCTGGTGCATGGTGGCAAACCCTTTTAAGAATTATCCGAGCAAAGACCTTACCTGGTATTGTGAGCAGCGTCACCCCTTGGTAGTTGTTACAGTCCTGTTGATCACTCTTCCCTTTCCAGAGAGAGACAACAAGGCACCTCTTCCAGTCAGTTGGGATGATGCCTGTGTTTCACGCAAAGCACAGAACTACATACAATGAGATGATTACAGCATTTCCATCAGCATTGAGAAGTTCAGCATGGATGCAACAAATCCCAGGAGCTTCACCCCATCTCAACTGGTTCACCGCAGCCTGTGTTTCCTCAAATGTAGGTGCATCACAGTCGATTGGCATGTGAGCAGGTTTGTAAATGTAAATGCTAATGATCCATGATTGGTCTGGTGTTCCGCTTAACATATTATATATATTATATACATGAATACATACCTCAGCTACCCTGTCATCCTTGAGCATGTCAACATCCAGCCTAGGCTGGGATGGTACCATTCTCCCACATTTAAGCTGCAACTTCAGAGATGCTTCCTTAAGCCTGTGGTTGTTGTTGAGGAATTGAGCACTCCGGTCGACCCTGCAGTTCTGAATCATCCTCCAGTGTCCATCAAAGAGCACATGGTCAATCTCCTTTGCCACACCACCAGCGTTGGAATACCAAGTCCAGTGATAAGCCTGTGGGTGCTGAAACAATGAACCAGCCACCCGAAGTCCATAACTTCTTGCAAAGTCAAGGAGCTTCGTACTATTGTGGTTGTGTTCCAGACCCGTGGGGACCAACACACATCTCATAACCATCCCTATCAGTTCCAGTCAATGCATTGAAATCTCCCAAGACTCGATGAGTATCTTGCCTGGGGCACTGACCAACCACAGACTTTTGTGTGGCATAGAATGCGTCCTTCATGGTGAGATCACTCGACAGTCGATGTAACCACCCACCATGATCTTACCACTATCCGGTCTCAAAACCTCAGAGTGCTGCAATACTGATGTTCAAACTCTTGAGCTCAGATGATAACAGAGATAGGTCATCATCCTCTCTTCAAGATAGGACATTCCAGGCACCCACCCGAAGGGACCACCTCAGGTTAACCCAAGTAGACTGCCGTCTGGTGGACGATACCTCAGCACCACCCCAATACACACGACCGCAACCTGACCCGGGAAGGTTACCTCGTGGATTTCCTCCTATCAACAAAGAGTGGGGGTCACGAAGGCTTTGTCCCAATCCCGTCATGCAGTGAGCTGCCCTGCAGAGGGCAGCTGCACAGGAGGTACTCTCACTGAGTGGGTTTTTTAGATTTCATTGCGTTTTTGTGTTTTTCAGAGTGAACGGTTTTATGGTGGCCAGAGTGCAAATCCTGCCACCAACTCCTGAAAAAAAACGTAACCCAACTGCAGGTGGACGTCCACAGACACAGTGGGCACTGGATATGAATGACACTTGGCTCACAAGGAGCTCCTCCACCCTTTGAAGGGCTAACTAGAACGAATACTCATGAAATAACTGCCAGGGGCCCGCTTTATGGTTTTTTTGCATTTACCTTGAGGAATGACAGTTATGACGAACTGCAACACCACCCTTAATTCTTTAATTCAATCCATATGGGGAAGCAGTCCTTAATTCTTCAATCCAGAAAAGTTATCTACGCCTGCGGAATTGTGTGATTGTTTTATCTTCCATCTCATCCTTTTTTCGGCCATTACCCCTCATCATTTTTACAACCTGAACACTGAAGTTCGCATTTTTACATTATCCATAAGTAAAGTGACGAGTGATTAGTGTACAACCTGCAGTTTTATCTGTGTTTCTCGTGCCACTCCTGAGTGCGTTCATTCTTCCACTACATCTCTGCATTACACACACATCTCGTTTTTTTTCATTTCTGTCCCTCACAATAATTCTAACATACATGTGCGCGCACGCGCACAGACACACACACACACACACACACACACACACACACACACACACACACACACACACACACACACACACACACACACACACACAAGTCTAATCACATTAGTATGACCTGGAAAGCAGATGATACTCAGATGTATGTTCCAGAGTGACTTTTCCACCTTCCATTCATCGACCCATGACTTTGATCTGTTTCCAAGGCAATAGTTTCTCCAAAGCATTTGCTATAGCCAGAGAAACACAATGGCAATGATTCATTCCTCTCTCAGTATGCTCAGGACTTGAATGTACAACCTCCAGACTACAATTTTCAGCAAGTCCATCCAAACCAAATGGATTCACAAGTAAATTTAATGCAGGAAGAGTCCATTTAATCCGTTATGCCTGTGCTACATCAACACCCCATTAATTTAATATGTCAGTTTATCAACTTAGTCATTGAGAGGTTGGGTGTGTGTGTGTGTGTGTGTGTGTGTGTGTGTGTGTGTGTGTGTGTGGGTGTGTGTGTGTGTGTGTGTGTGTGTGTGAGTGTATGTGTGTGTGTGGACTTTTGAGGGAGGGGAAGTGGGAATGAGAACAGTGGGGCAAGTGTTTTATATATATATATATATATATATATATATATATATATATATATATATATATATATATATATATATATATATATTATATCTTCTTCTTCTTCTTCTTCTTCTTCTTCTTCTTCTTCTTCTTCTTTCGGCTGCTCCCGTTAGGGGTCACCACAGCGGATCATCCGTATGATCCGCATAGTGATTTGACACATGTTTTACATGTGCCGGATGCCCTTCCCGACGCAACCCTGGTCGCCTCTTACGACACAGGGATATGGTACACCTATTTTAACCAGGGTATACACCGGCCCAGTATACTGGTACTCACTTCGCCGACCTCGGAAGGATGACAGGCTGAGTCAACCCCCTGGTGTATTAATTCAGTGGCCCAACGGGGCTTGAACTCAGGACCTTTTGGATCCCAAGCCGCTACCCTAACCACTGCACCAACACCAGGATATATATTTATATATATATATATATATATATATATATATATATATATTGATATATATATATATATATATATATATATATATATATATATATATATATATATATATATATATATATATATATATATATATATATATATATATATATATATATATATATATATATATATTTAACACAAACACCCACACCTCACCTGTGAATGGAGGGAATAACCAATCATCCCACACCTAATCAATTAAACCCAGGTGGCTGGGATTATATAAATAATTCGACTATCAAATAAAAATTGTATTATTCAATCATATTATATAAAAGACAACACAAGGTAAGCTCTTTGCTGTTTCAAACCCTTCCCAGAGTTCCTCCACAGGTGCAGAGACATTCACAAATTGTACATACATGAGAATCCCAATGATCCACACCTCCTCTGCTTCCGGACCGATTTCATCACTTATTGGTTGCTTTGTGCAGCCTTCTTCAGCTGGAAGAGCATGGGAGGAGTCAATTTTGTTTGTATAATCTTAGCCACCTGGTTTGATTAGGTGAGAGCTAATTGGTTAGTCTCTCCATTTACAGGTGAGAGATTGAGTGGGTCTTTGTGTTTCATTTATACGTATGTTGATTGCTTTTGGGCATTTGCACAGAGTACGTGCTTGGGAGCCTCGTTGGTATGCATTTGTCTGTGCTGTTACTGATGATTCACCAGTAAGCGTTGAAGCTGGTCTGGCAGCTGAGGGTGTGTGTATCATAAAAAAGGGTTAAAAAAAAATAACAACCACACCTTTTGCAGGATGGAATACAATTACTGCAAGAAGATTGTGCAATACATCCATAACTACCTCTGTCTGGTAGAGACAGAATCGGATTCAGTTCGTCCTTGTGCACCACGGAGCTCTGACATGAACTGCATCAAGAATGTCTTCTTACATATGGATCGGCAGTTACAGGAAAGCTGAGTTATGCTCAGTGATATGGAATAGCTGAAACAATTTCTGGATCAGGCTGTGATGGCAAAGGACATGTTACCTGATTCAAATATATACAGTGCATGTAAAACCATTGTGCATTTACAGTGCATCAGAGGTAGTTGTGGATGTATTATTTGCAAAACCCATTGCTAAAATATTGCTCGTTTACAATCAAGGGTGTTCATTTTATTCTGGCTGACCACTATATGCAATTGATATGACTGCAGATCAGATTTACACGTTTAATTGTAAGTGGGTTCTTGAAAGAGCTATTTGAGCGAAATTTAATTGTCCAATACTTGCCAACGTTATATATTTTCAAAATAAACGTGCTTATAATTGTTCAGAAAATATGCTGTGTTTTCTTCTTGAATGCTGGAACATCTTTCTCTGTAATTATTTACAGTATAGTGAACATTTGTCATTTGAAATTGTCTGCTATATGTTGAGCAAGAGCCCCCTGATACGAATGTTCAGTTTACTGACCATGTAACTAACAACGAGGAGGTAATGAAAAGTGTGCTGTTGGGGAGGGGATAGCTTGGGGTGGGGGTGGCTTTTGTTGGTGTGTGTGTGTGTGTGTGTGTGTGTGTGTGTGTGTGTGTTTGTGTGTGTAAACAACCCTCAACCCTCAACTGTCCG
>NC_140969.1:78315644-78368144 GCF_056783735.1 Eptatretus burgeri | reverse complement strand
CACACACACACACACACACACACACACACACACACACACACACACACTTCAGGAAAAATGCTCCCATTGGTAATTAGTATTGTGGTGGAGGTAAATAATTGTTTGAATGTATTATCTTGAATGGTTGTACAGCAAAAATATGTTACCCGATATACAGTTGCCTGAAAAAGTATTCACCCCTCTCCCAAGTTTTCACATTTTGATGCCACCTGAGCTTATTTCATGATACTTGCAAATCAAACTTAATATATCAAGTCTTTTTAAACTACTCCAAAGTATAAATTTAAAAAATGAAGATAAAATATGAATATGTTTGATTAACAGAGAAAATCAGATGATTCTCATTAGCATAAGTGTTCAACCCCTTTGCCCAATTAACCTTTATTTATTTCAGGTGCAAATTATTTGTTTGAAAGGTTACAATATAAGTGTAATACAGGGTGTTCTAAAAAGACCAGGACTACTTTGGTTGTTAATATATTTAGACCCACAAATGATACAACATTATAAGTATATGTGGAAAAATTACAGGCCCAGACCAGGAATCGAACCCAGGTCCTCTGGAAAACTGTGGCAGTGCTCTGCCATCTGGGTGACCCACTGGCTGAGCATGCAATTCTTCCACATCTAGAAATGCCACTCTTCACTCTTTCCCCCCCGCTGATTTTATGGCACTCACTGTCAACCAGAGAAGCAGTGAGGACCTGTCCACGAGAGGGTCTCCCCCCCCCCCCCCCCCGGTGGGGGAACAGTTCCATGTCCACTTTTAATCACCACAGGGGGCAGAGTAATGCAATTATCAATGAACAGGAAACAAACATAAGTGTATGTGGAAAAAACTATGGGCCCAGACTGGGAATAAAACCCAGGCCCTCTGGAAAACCACACAAGTGCTCTGCCCTCTGAACAATCTGGGCAACTCACCAGCTGAGCACACAATTTTTCCACATGGAAAAGACCCTCTCGTGGACATGCCCTCACTGCTCCAATGGTTGGCAGTGAGTGCCACGGAAGCAGTGGGGGGTGAAGAGAGTGGCATTTCTACATGTGGAAGAATTGCGTACTTAGCCAGTGAGTTGCTCAGATAGCCCAGATAGCTCAGATGGCAGTGCACTGGTACAGTTTTCTCAAGAACCTGGGTTCACTGCCTGGTTTGAGCCCAAAATATTTCCACATATCTATCTATAATTCCAGCAGTGTGTGTGTGTGTGTGTGTGTGTATGTGTGTGTGTGTGTGTGTGTGTGTGTGTGTGTGTGTGTGTGTGTGTGTGTGTGTGTGTGTGTGTGTGTGTGTGTAACCGCTGTTTCTCGACAACCTCTGGTCCGATCTAATTGAAACTTGCCAGGTATATTGCTGCGGACCTGAGGATGTGCCTTTTCAAGGTTTGATATTAATCAGACAAGTGCTTCCCAAGTTATGGCCATTTATTTACCAAACCAAAGAGAAGACACGTTGTTGCGTGGGCATGGCCGATGGGGAAGGGAAGCACAGCCACATTCCCCATTACGGGTTACAACGTACGGGCTTCCGGAGAGTGAGGACTTCGTGTATTCTAATAATTTCTCGATTTCTTATACGCATTTATAGATAAACACAATGGCCCAAGTTATGATCGTTTTCATATTAGACGGTGTATAAATTTCAGGAACATTACAGTGCTGGTATGCTCCGAACCAGGAAGTAATTTTTTTCTCTCTCTTCTCTTCTCTTTTTGTTTTTCTTTGCCACGACATTGCGAAAAGGTAAAATACTTTGGCGCTAATTCAATAATTGGGTATTAAAAATATTGCGAATAATCTTAACTGCGAATAATATCGAACTTCCGGGTCACGCACGTACGGGCACGTGAGAGCGAAGAAACGGCCTGTGTGGTTTATATATTTATTATTATTATTATTATTATTATTATAATTTTTTTTTTTATGGGCACGTACTAGTACTTATAATGTTTGTTTCCTGTCATTGATAAATGATACAACAACACCCTTTGTTTTTATATGAAACAGAAACTCAAAGTTTTGTGCACACCATCAATACACTTCAAAGTGAGTTCTGTCTGTTATCCGCATGGCATCAAGGCGGGACACAAGTTCTTGCCATGTTCAGATCAGAATATCTGCGTCCACCAGTGAGCATGCAGCTGTGATCCGAGAATGGAGATCCTGTAGGTTTGCCACCTTGGTGTTGGAGACAACATCTTTGATAAACCCCCACAGGAAAAGTCAAGAGAGATTATATCTGATAATTTTGAGGGCCAGGTGGTTGGTCCATTTTGTCCAATCCAGAAACCTGGAAATTTTTCATTTAGGATGGCTCAAATGACTTAGGCCCAATGAGGGGAAGCGCCGTCCTGTTGTGAAAATGATTTTGGATTGCAGATTTTCAATCTGTATGCCTGTTGTTGGCCTAATGGCTAGAGTGGTGGGCTTGGGATGCTGAGGTCCTGAGTTGAAATCCTGCTTGGCTATTGAATTAATACCAGGTGGGGTTGACTCAGCCTGTCATCCTTCCGAGGTCAGCAAAATGAGTACCAGCTTGCAGGTATCCTGCATCAGAGTGTTTACCCATCCAGGATTGTGCCCAATAGCTAAGGAGACTGCTTAGGCAGCACCAACGCTCTGCACAGAGTATGCTCCCAATGGAATGGAATGGAATGGAATCTTCAATCTGTGGAAAGGCAAATCCTTCCAACATGTTCATGTAAATTCTTGTGGTCACTGTATCCTCCACAAAGAAAAAGGGACCCACCAAGCGGTCATGGAGAAGGCCACACCACACATTGACCTTTTGATTGTCACGTATGTGTTCAGTGACCAGATGTTTGTTTTCAGAGCCAGAGATCCTCACATTTTTTTCTGGTTGATCTTCCTCGATACATAAAATCAAGCTTTGTCTGCAAACATGACCTTTTTCAGGTAATATTCATCATCCTCTATGCTACTGAACATTTCCAAGGTAAATACCTTGTGATAGGGTCCATCATTTGTTTTGGGTTCCTGCAGAATCTGCACCTTATAGGCATAAACATCGGTCTTTTATGCAGAATCCTGTGTACAGTGGTGCTTGGTAGTCCCAGTTCTCTGGATGTGCATCAAATTGATTTTCTGGGACTTTGTTGAAATCATTCAAGTGCTCGTTCAACGTCTGCTGCACTTGTGCTTGGTCGACCGGTACTTTTCTGCTTCTGACAACTTCCAGTCTCCTTAAGCCTCCTGTACCACTCCATGATACTAGTCCTTGGTGCTGGATCCCTCCACACCTTCGACAAAAATTACGCTGTTTTTGTGTGTCAGATTTTGTCTTGATGAACCATTCAACGTATTCAGCTTTCTCCTGTGGAGTCGCCATTTTCTTTTACATTAAACCTCCAGATGTGAAAGCAAGGAAAACTGTTTGAGTTTCTGTATCATACAAACCAAATAGGCTAGTGGCCAAATGAGGTTTTGGGTGGCATACCCCTACCCAAGGTAGAACAAGTCACAACCTATTTTTTCTTGAAGAGGGATGTTTGGGGAGTTAGAAAATCATGGTTGTGAACCTGAGATCATTGCACAACATTTTGAAAATCACGTTTACATAATATGTACCACTGCAGACTGCAAAAATGGATTTAATCGCCACAGATTTTGGCTCATATTGACTCATATATTTGTTAATACTGGTGCTACAAACACAAATTTGGTACCAAAATGTGAGGAATGATGATATATATATATATATATATATATATATATATATATATATATATATATATATATATATATATGTATATCTGTAAAAACCATTTGTGATGTAACAAAAGCTTTTGTGTGACCTGCAGGCAAAAATAGTGGAATTTTACTCAACAAATCAGCTTCGGGTTTACCAATAAATATCAACTAAACAATTGATTTCTTCATAAGTATTTGAGTTGTATTACTACATATTACATCAACATTACCCTCTATCATTCTCCTTTTTAGAAATATAACTCATAAAGATAAATCAGTTGAATTAATAGAGTTATTACCGAAACCATATGTCACCCCCCCCCCTAAAAGTAACTGACATTGAGTAATTTATAATACATGTATATGCATTAACCAAATAAGAATGATTTTAAATCCAGTTGCAGAAAATCAATTTTGAGCTTGATTGCCTTTATCTAAAACTACTGATATATACTTATCTTTAATTATTTCATTTCAGATGCTTGTGCTGACAATTGATCTGCAATTATGGATCTGGAACCACCTGTTGTGAAGCGTCGTAAAATTGACACTGACCACTGCATCATATGCTTTAAACCCCTCAACCCTAAAAAGCAAGAAGTTGTAAAGAACCCAACATTTAATGGTTTGAGTGCAATCTTCAAAGCAAATCAAATCAGAAAAGATGACGTTTACGAAAGTATCTGGCCTTTGCAACAAGACATATTGAGTCTTGATTTGAAAGTATCATTCCACAAATCATGTCGGGCCAAGTATACCACCAAGTCAAATATCTCCACATCCAACCCCAGTGAGACTGACCAGCAACCATGCACGTCCGCGGCAACAGAACACACAAGAATCAGCAGAAATGAAACAGCTGGGTTTGATATCAGGACTAACTGCTTCATTTGTGGAAAATCCAACACTTCCAGAAACAAGCTAACACCGGTATCTACAGGAACTGGACAGTCCACCAGAGAAAAAGTTCTGGCAGCAGCTGACAAAAGACAAGACAATAAAATACACATGCGCATGCTTGCCTTTCCAGATTTGTTCGCCTATGATGCCAAGTACCACAGGTTATGCTATTCACACTATATTTCAGAAAGGAACATCACTGCTGCAATTCGTAAATCAGGAGAGGAAACAATGGGCACATTACATGATGAAGCTTTTGATGAACTGAAATGTTATCTGGAACAAACTGTGTTCTCCAAAACTAAGACAGTGACAACCCTCGTTCATCTGAAAGATGAATACGTTGGATATTTGGTTTCACTGGGTACCACGAATGCAGAACAGTATAAAACTTGGAAGTTGAAGGAGCGATTAACTAAATATTATGGTGACCAAATAGTCTGTGTAACATTTGATGGCCACACTGACACCATATGCTCTTCTTCTGTGACCTTATGTGATGCCCTGAGAAAAGCCACGATTCTGCAGAGCATGACTGATGAACCAGAATATGAAGACATCCCGTCTGATGTACCATCAGCCACAGATAGTGAAATGCATACTTTGCATGCTGCAGCTGGTATCCTGAGGAAGCACATGGCTGATATCGAGAATGTTGGAAATATGTATGCACCTGTCGAGGAAACTGATATGCAGCACTGTGCAGAATTTGTTCCTAATACACTCTACGACTTTATTCAGTGGAGAAATCACACATGAATGTAACCAGCTGTAGTGATGAAGGTGTTATGAAGAACAACTTGAGGACGATCGCCATTTGTCACAAGATACTATCACAGAGCCGTCGAGTGTACTCCACAATAACGCTTGGTTTAGCCTTGCAGGTGCATCATGAATTGGGAAGCAAGCATCTCATTGACATGCTTCATGAATTAGGACACTGTGTGTACTATAATGAGGTGAGACGTTTCCTCACGTCTGTGGCTGTTGATCAAACTGCCTCGGAGGATATTTACATCCCCAAAGTTCTTCAAAACCTACGCTGCACCGACGATGACTGTAGGCAGAGCAGAACATGTCATTGTATCTCTGCAGGACTGAGCTGCACTGAATTCTGCTCGTGTAGTGCAGACGATTGTCCAAATGTTGATGATTCTGTTGTCTTTGACGACAGCACTGATGACGATCGTGACTGAACTTTTAAATGTATTACATGTATTACTTAATGTCATAGATGTACAAAAGTTGCAGTGCATGTTATGAATTCATTATCGTCATATGTGAAATATCTTATATCAACATGATGTCTATAAAAGTCACTTTCACAATTGTGTCAGAATCTTAAGCAAATTCTTCACGTTGCATAACTGCTTTGGGATTTCTATCGGTCAGCATTAGTTGGGCGACATATGATTTCAGTTATAACTATATCATTTCAGTGACAATTATATCATTAGATATATTTTCAAAGGGTAAATAAACTTGGATTATGTCGATGTAACAAGTATGACTGCAAGTCCAATATTTTTGAAGTAATTAATGTTTTTGTTGATATTTACTGGTAAACCCGAAGCTGATTTATTGAGTAAAATTCCACTATTTTTGCCTGCAGGTCACTCAAAAGCGTTTGTTACATCACAAATGGTTTTTACAAATGTATATATATTTATATATATATATATATATATATATATATATATATATATATATGTATATGTATATTTATATGTATATGTATATGTATATATATATTTATATGTATATGTATATGTATATATATATATATATATATATATGTATATATTGTATATATCTATATATATATATGTATATATATATGTATATGTATATGTATATGTATATGTATATATATATATGTATATGTATATGTATATATATATGTATATATATATATATATATATATGTATATATATATATATATATATATATATATATATGTATATATATATATATATATATATGTATATATATATATATGTATATATATATATATATATATATATATATATATATATATATATATATATATATATATATATATATATATATATATATATATATATATATATATATATATATATATATATATATATATATATATATATATATATATATATATATATATGTATATGTATATATATATATATATATATATATATATATATATATATATATATATATATATATATATATATATATATATATATATATATATATATATATATATGTATGTATATGTATATATATATATGTATATATGTATATGTATATATATATATGTATATATATATATATATATATATATATATATATGTATATATATATATATATATATATATATATATATATATATATATATATATATATATATATATATATATATATATATATATATATATATATATATATATATATATATATATATATGTCATCATTCCGCACATTTTGGAACCAAATTTGTGTTTGTAGCACCAGTATTAACAAATATATAGGCCAATATGAGCCAAAATCTGTGGCGATTAAATCCATTTTTGCCGTCTGCAGTGGTACATATGTAAACCTGATTTTCAAAATGTTGTGCAATGATCTCAGGTTCACAACCATGATTTTCTCACTCCCCAAACATCCCTCTTCAAAAAAAAATAGGTTGTGACTTGTTCTACCATGGGTAGGGGTTTCTCACATTTTAGGCCCCTTTTTGAATTTGGCCACGAGCCTAAAAGGGTGTCCTTCTATCATTTGTGGTAATATATATATATATATATATATATATATATATATATATATATATATATATATATATATATATATATATATATATATATATATATATATATATATATATATATACAGTATATAACAACCAAAAGTTGTACAGGTCTTTTTGGAACACCCTTTACTTCTCCCTCACCACCGATGGGTTGGAGGCCTCTGTCTATTGCTCTTTATATGGTCTTGCTCTCTCTTTACTCAAAGCCAAGGGTTGGTATTGTTAAGGCCTTCACTGCGTTTTTCAAGGCCTTACTCGGATAGAAGGTTTGCTTTCGGAAGTCGGTCCTGGGTGTATTTCCAGGTACTCCTTTTCTGTTTCCTCAACTTTATCCTGTCATATTTCTTATTTCCTCTCCTCATTTCAAAAAATCAGAACAAAAATAAACAACTATATTTCATTTCACCCCAAAATAATTCTCATTTCTCTTGAATTTCCTTCTGTTACTGGTTCCACATTCCCCCCACCCCTCTTCTCTCCATATGGAATCTACATTAAATATAAATGCTTCTTTAAAAAAACAAATTCATTTAAAGAATACATTTCAACACTTGTTTCTCCTCCACAAATGCTGCACATGTTCTTCTTCTCCACCACAATATGTCTTTGTCTCTTATTCTTTTATTCTTAACCCTTCTCCCACCTCACCCCCGCTCATACAGCACTGCGTTTCTCCATGCTTTTAACAAGTGTTCTACTAATCCCTCATCCTATGATCTCTGTCTCCATCTATCAAAATTGGGAATATGGAATCAGGAAATGCAACCACCCCCTCAAAGTTACTTTCGCCCCCTTTCTGCCTCCTTCCTCATCCCACCCTATAAATGCTTCCCCCTCACCTGATGCTCGAAAACCTTCCTCCATACCCCACACAGTCAAACATTCACCCACACCCAGCACAATCGAACATTCCCCCCACCCCATTCACACAAACCGCACCTTACACACTCAAACTTTCCCTCTCATCTCACACCCACACACACAAACCTTCACCTTCCCATGCACCCTGCACACTCAAACGCTGCCTTGGACTACGGACACACTCCAGAAGTAGAACTAGACGCCAAGGAGTCCTTTCGCATCAGTGGATACGTTGCAGTGATCAACGTACTTCTGTCGCAGTTGGAAAAGCGTACAAATGCTTACAGCGAGATGAGCGACAGATTTGGATTCCTGCGTGCTCTTGTTCAACTCGAAGTGGAGCAGATTCGAGAGTCATGCTCGAAGCTCATCGATCTGTATCAGGAAGATCTATCACCTGACCTCACAGATGAAATGATTCGGTTCCAAGCCATGATGAAGGAGTCAGCGCCAGACTCGGGCCGTACTGAACTCGAGATGTTCAGTTTTCTCATCGAGCGAAAACTCACCGATACTTTCCCAAACATGGAAGTGCTGCTTTGGATTTACCTCTCACTGATGGTGTCGAACTGCTCCGGGGAGCGCTCGTTTTCAAAACTCAAGCTTATCAAGAACCATCTTCGCTCCACGATGGGGCAGCAGAGACTGGTCAATCTGACCATCATTTCAACCGAATCCGATGTGCTCAATTCCATGCAGGTTGACAGTATCATATCCGAGTTCACTGCCACAAGGTCGCGTAGGAAACTTGTCCATTGATTCAGGCACCGTGTGTATGTTCATTGATGTGGATGACACTGCCGTATATTTGCGGTCGCTGGAAGTCGGCTATTAATCACCATTTCGGATTTCTCTTGCCCAGAGGGTTTTTAGAAGTTAGAAGATTTTTAGTTGAAGTTCGTAGTATGATTAATGACAGCACGTCGTTTGTTATTTTCTTATATTTGTCCATCTCTATCTCTTACTCTTGCAGCAACAGCATTTTTGTGATTTGATTTTAGAATGAGCTCATAGATAAGTCATCAGCTCATAGATAAGTCACCAGCCATATCAATAACAATCCGTCCATCTTGTCATATTGTCAGATTTAATTGTAATTTGTGAACATGTATGCCAAATCATTCCTGATCAGGATCTGCCAAATCTATAGATATAAGTTCAGTTGTTGATTAAAAAGCAGTTATAATTTAAGTTGTTGATTAATCTCCAACTTTGGGGGCCCCCCACAATCATTGTTCCCACAGCCCCCCACATGGTAAATCCGGCCCTGACCCCACACACTCATACCTTCCCCTGCAACCCCCCCTTCTTCCCCACCCAAGCCTCACCTTTCCCCTGCCTCACCCAATTCTGCACCATCTCAAGGCCCTCTCGCTTCCCTCCCCCCATATCTCTAACTGTGTGAACCTGAAACATCCATGGTCTTTGCTCTAACCTGACAGATCTCTCAATCTCAGCTGCTGCCGATAAACAGACATCATCTGTTTAACAAAATCCTTCCTCCCACAGAATGTCCCTGAGTCCTTAGTGTCTCTTCTCAGTTTCTGTTGCCTCAGATTTGATGTTAGCTCAGCCTGGGAATTCTTTCACAGAATCCTGCTCTCTCTCATCCACAGATTCATACCATCTAGTCTTAAATTATCCTACTCTTCTTCAGACCCATGATATACTGAATCCTGTGGTGAGGCAGTTGCTCTGCCTCACCACATGATTCAACTTGCCTTATTTTTCTGGAAGGCAAATCTGACCATAGGTAATCTCAGTGCTTTCCAAAAAGTCTGCAGCAAATGTGTGTCCATTGTATGGAGAGCCAGAAAGCAACACCTGTCCCACTTCAAGAATGAACTTTCAAACTTGTCTCCCTCATCTGAAACATGGTGCCTTGTTAAGTCTGTCTCTGGTGTATGCTCCCTTTCCATCCCTTCCCTCAATTTAAATGGCATTGCCCTCATCCCTCCCCTCCCTTCAATCTCCCCTCATCCCTCCCCTCCAAGCCTTATCAAAGTTCGGACATGTGTTTCCTCGTAATGTACCCCAACAAAGTATGTTAACAAGTGAGCTCAACTCTGATTAGCTTCTGATATTTGATGGGATCTGGCACCTCATACCAATAAAGTACTTTATTTGTTGATGGGATGCTCTGTGTAACAGTTGAGAAACATCACCTGAAATAGTACTTTCTATGAAGTTTCTTGTGAAAAACAACAACTAATTGTGCTTTTCATCAATTCATGCTTCTATGTGGGGAGATATATTTTGAAAAAAATATGGCCATGAAGTAATGGCCTCGGTCAAATAAGTCTGCCATTTACAAGCCTGTGCATACATACAACGAGCCTGAACTGTGGAGCTTTGTGGGTGGGGATGGCTGAACATAGCGTGAGGGATAATGGGATGGCTGTGTTGATCCAGAAAGCTCCTTTCTTTCTTTTCGTATTTGCAAGTTTTAGAAGGGGGTTATGGTTTTTGTTTTATTACACTCGCCGAATGAGAGGGTCCTGAATTTGGGTTCACTTTTTTCGTTTGTCTGTTTGTTTGTTTGTCCTTTCATGTTTTTCTCTGCAACTGTTTGTTGGATTGAGAGAAAATTTTCACCATTGGTTTTAATACTCATGTGGAATGTTTCAATGAAAACTAGGGGGGGGGAGCACTCGGTAGAGTGCAAAACCTCCACCGCCAATACTGCTGGGTCACTTTAGTGAACCTGATATCCGATTCATTGTCGGTCAAAACGGATCAGACTCGACTGAACCACGATTGAATAAACTAAACTAGATCGACGCGCATGTAGAAATGCAAAAAAAAAAAAGTCAAAATTTTTTTGAAAAAAAAGTTGCAAAATTTGTTTTTTTCTCTCTAACAATTTTTTTTGGGGGGGGGGGTTGGAAATCACTTAAAACATGTAGAAATGCAAAAAAAATTCAAATATTTTTCAAATAAAATCGAATTTTTTTTGAAAAAAAGTTGCAAAATTTTTTTTTTTTTCTCTCTTACAAATTTTTTTTGGGGGTTGGAAATCGCTTAAAACATGTAGAAATGCAAAAACAAAAATTCAAATATTTTTTCAAAATGGCCGCTATGGTGGCCATATTGGACTTTGGACCAAGTCCAAAATCTAATGGCATGATCCTTGGACCATACCTAATCCCCCCACCAAGTTTTGTCAAAATCCGTCCAGGAGTTTTTCCGTAATACTGTTCACAAACAAACAAACAAGCAGTAATAGACTGGTACTTACGAAATCGTCGACTTGACCTCTGACCTTGTCTTATAAAAGCTGTCTCTCGAGAAGGTAGCGACGCAAACCAGAAGTTTCTACGATGATTCTGTACCAAACCATCAAAAATCGTAACGTCGACCGAAGCAAAAATCTCCATTTCTCCACGCAATTATTTTATATTATTTTATCAAAGTCACAAAACCATAATATTCGGCCATCCACCAACAATCTTTACATAATCCGACGGCTTAGCAAGTCAGGCATGTGACGATAACCTTTATTGGGATAAAAAATTACTTTGAAACACCATCTTTATCGAAAACACCGTCAGCATGCACACGCAAAACCTTTACGTGATCAACGCCGCCTCTGCTCAAGTGCACTGCACCACGTGACGACCCGTGACGCGGCGAGTGCAATATTTTTACACAATCTTTAAATGTCTCCAAAACATCCGATTTTTACCAGAATTTCGGCAACCAAGTTTTAAGCGTCCTAAGCGATCGCAAAAACCGAAGACAAAATTAAAATCGAAGTTAAAACGAACTCGTAACGTCAAGCGAAGCAAAAATCTCCATTTCTCCAGGAAATTATTTTATATTATATTATCAAAGTCACAAAACCATAATATTCGGCCATCCACCAACAATCTTGAGATAATCCGACGGCTCACCGAGTCAGGCATGCGACGATAACCTTTATTGAGATAAAAAATGACTTTTAAACACCATCTTTATCGAAAACACCGTCAGTGCGCACACGGAAAACCTTTACCTGACTCAACGACGCGTCTGCTCAAGCGCACTGCATCATGTGACGACCCGTGACGCGTCGAGTGAAATATTTTTTATACAATCTTAAAACGTCTCCAAAACATCCGATTTTTACGAGAATTTCGACAACCGAGTTTTAAGTGTCCTAAGCGATCGCAAAAACCGAAGACAAAATTAAAATTGAAGTTAAAACAAACTCGTAACGTCGAGCGAAGCAAAAATACTCCATTTCTCCACAGGAATTTACGGAATTATGTTTGACCTCACTGTGACCTTGACCTTTGACTGATTTTGACCAAAATCTAATCAGTGCTATCCATCACCCTCCTGAATCACGAGGTGTAATTTGACATTGGTAGCTTCTTCCGTTCTCGAGTTATCGTGCCTACAAACAAACACACAAACACACAAACAAACAAACAAACACACAATCAGAGGACGGAAGTCATCAATATACTTACGAAAACTAAAGATTTCATAAGTAACAAGCAGTCATAGACTGGTACTTACGAAATTGTCAACTTGACCTCTGACCTTGTCTAATAAAAGCTGTCTCTCGAGAAGGTAGCGACGCAAACCAGAAGTTTCTACGATGATTCTGTACCAAACCATCAAAAATCGAATGTTTGACCTCACTGTGACCTTGACCTTTGACCAAAATCTAATCAGCACTAGCCATCACCCTCCTGAATCACGTGGTGTAATTTGACATTGGTAGCTTATTCCGTTCTCGAGTTATCGCGCCTACAAACAAACACACACACACACACACACAAACACACACACACACAAACAAACAAACAAACACACAAACAGATGACGGAAGTCATCAATATACTTACGAAATCTTTAGATTTCGTAAGTAACAAACAGACAGGGGTGAAAACAGTAACCTCCGTCCATCTTCAATGGCGGAGGTTAATTATGTCATCATAGGTCACGTGATGTGGCAGCCATATTGGAAAAACAGAAAAGACTTTGGACTTCTGTATCTCTGAGACCGCACAAAGGAAAAGATTGAAACTTGGCACATAGCAAGTATTCCTCAAGGGGAATGAGTGTAATTTTTGTTTGATGTCATAGGTGCATGCGTTATGATGTCATAATTGCATTTGTAGAACGCCACCTCCGATCAGTATGAATATTTTTGGGGGTCATCTCGGGATAAAATGGTCTACAGAAAAAAAATTAATCATGTCATCGGTCACGTGATTCAGCAGCCATATTGTTAAAAAAATAAAATACCTTCAAAAATCTTCTTCTCTGAAGAGGCTGAATAGATTGAGGCAAAACTTTACACGTATGACTGCCTATTCATGAAGAACAAATGGGTCACACATATTGGTCATTGGTCACACGGTTTGGCAGCCATGTTGGATTTACCCGAAAACCCATAAATATCTTCTTCTCCAGAACGGCTGGATAGATTGAGGGGAAACTTCAGACAAATGTTCCCCAAGCCATGGGCATACAAGTTTGCTCATTGAATAATTGATAGGTCACATGATTTGGCAGCCATATTGGATTGAATAAAAATATTAAATAATGTTTTCTCTGGAACCAATAAAATCAATCGATGTGAACCTTCGTATTTATGATCGAGCGGTGATGAGGAATAAATGTTTTAAATTTCAACTTGATCGGACACATGGTTTGGAAGCCAGAATTTGTTAATTTCTTGATATGGGTTCTTTTTTGTTTTTTTTTCAATCTTGTTGTTTTATTTTAGTTTTGTTTCATAAGGCTCACTTGGCTGTCCCTGGTTGGGTTTGAGGGTAGAGGAGTAGCAGTTGAAATGCGAATCCTATCCAGGTTCTTCCTGATGACTTCATCTTTGCTTTTTTCTTGTTTGGGTTCCTTCTGATTTCTCCAATGCAGGACTGGACCTGTTTGGTCTTCCATTTGATTTGAATTGAATTTATTTTAATCCCATCTAGATTCAATTGAAGTGTGAATAATAATAATAATAATAATAATAATAATAATAATAATAATAATAATAATAATAATAAATGTCATGGGTCAAGTTCAGGTGTCCGATCAAAGTGGGGTTGCATCAAAGTAGGAAGTCTTGGTACCCGGTCATCACTGCCGCAGTTATAAAGTGGCAGTTCTAATTATGTTTCCAATAAATTATGTAACACACCAGTACACAAACGCCACACAAAATACACCACACAAAAGCAGTCCTGGTGAGCGTCTGCAATCTATGATTGCTCTTTTACTTGTTTTTAATTGAGTGAGGGGAGAGTCAGTTACTCATTGATGTGGCTATTCCTGTAGCAAGGGTGGGATGGTGGGCAGAGAAACCATGAATTCATTTACTTATGATACATATGAAAATGTTTTCATCCATAATGGAAATGCACAAATATAATCGGAAACTCAACCTATGTGCCAGTGTGTCCCATTAACAATGTACATTTTGAATGAATATCAACCTGATGTCCCTTACCCTTGATTGGGAGAAGGTTGATTGGTCTGTAGTTGTAAGGGTGTGTTTTTGCACCTTTTTATGCAGACCAGTCATGTTTATGCCTGGTGTTGGCTTAATGGTTAGGGTGGTGGGCTCGGGATCTTAGGATCTCAAGTTCAAATCCCACTCGGCTGTTGAAAAAATACCAGGCGGGGTTGACTCTGCCTTTCATCCTTCTGAGGTCGGCAAAATGAGTGCCAGCTTACTGGTGTTTTGTGTCGGAGTGGCGACCTTCCAGGTCTGTGTGCAATAGCCAAGGAGACTGCTCAGGTAGCATCAATGCTCGGCACAGAGTATTGTCCCAATGGATGGTAATGTTTGCCGATTTCCAAGCAGATGACAGATGACCTTGGGCAAATCAGAAGGTGAATAGAACAGAGAGAGGGTGGGCAAGAGTAGCAGAGCAGGATTTTAGGACATGTGGGCTGATGCCGTCTGGACCGGTTGCAGAATCTGAGTCGAGATGTGACAGCAAGCTCTCCACCTTGTCAGGCGAAAAGGACACAGATTCCAGGAACAGCTGGGTATTGTGGGTGCAGAAAGTGATGAGTTTGGAACACAAGATTTAGAAGCAAACTCGGAGATTAGGCATTTGGCCTTTTCATGTGCTGTGTCAGCTGTGTGGACATTTGTGGTAAGAGAGGGGATGGAAGGGAAGCATACACCAGAAACAGACTTAACTAGACACCACCAGGATTTTGAGGCCAGAGACAGGTTTGAGAGTTCAGACTTGAGATTAGAAAGATGTTGTTTTCTGGCTCTCTTGAGGGTAGCACACACTTGTTCCAAGCTTTGTGGAAGTAACTGAGATTGCCATCAGTTGGATTAGCCTTTCATGAGGCGAAAGCAAGTTGTTTCAGGCCAACTACCTCGCCACAAGCTTCAGTGTACCATAGGTGGGATGAAGTGTTGGACAGCTGAAGACGAGATGGGTGTAACATGAGAGGTTAAAAGAAGAAAGTATTTTTTTTAATTTTTTTGTTAGATTAGGTAAGATTAGGTAAAGAAAAGGTTGAAGAGAAAATCGTGAAGGTGAATGGTGAATGTGGGTCTGCAAAAGTAGAAGATGGGATATCGGTAGAAGAAGGAGGAAGAAGAGTCAGTACAGGAAGTCACGTGGCTACGTGGGGTATTACATGAGAGAAAAGGGAGGGGGGGTGATATATTTTGAGATATGAAACAGAGTGTATCAGGTATCAATGAGAGGGATAGAAGGAGGGTGGAGGGAAAAGTGGAGAAAATAAAAACTGATGGTAATATGGAGAAAATACAATAAACACAATCGTGCACACAAACGGGAAGAATGGTAGGCCTCAAGGAAACCGGATATGATAAGACAACGAAAACTAAACAATTAGCACAAGATTTAACACAAGACTGAACTATAAACACACAGTAAACACAGACTTAACAAAATGAGAGTAAATACGCACAGAAAACTTATTTTTAAGAAAGTCAGCAGAGACTTTGAAGTGGAACCGCCACCGTCGCTCCAATCTTTGTCAATCCTGACTTGCTGCTTCTTCGGTGTACACTGTACAAGCTTCTTATCAGACATAACAGGTGCTCCCGCTTCTCCATTTCTCTCGGCATAATCCACATCAATTCTTGACCAACACCATCATAAGTTTTGGTATAATCTATAAAACAGAGATACACCTTCCTTAAATATTCTCTTGCTTTCTCCATAGTCCCCCTCAGATTTGCTAATTGATCACTGCATGGATGAGTTAGGTAGGTGACAAGAACAAGCTGGTTAGATTACGGCTAAGGTCTGAATGCTGATCTGGCCTATCAGTGGGATACAAAATGTAAACTGTTCAGCCTGGCGAAGGAACGCGCTCGACCAAGTGCCATTCTAGTTTGAACCATGTGTTTGCAGGTTTCGCGATCATTCTCCACATAGAACTCCAGCATTCACTCACCAAGCTCATTTCACAAACTGGGTCCATGCTTTCCTGCAATACCTTGTGCCCCTGCTTCTTCAATTTTGCATTTAATTCTCCCAAAATTAAAACATCTACTTTATGCGCATACAGTAATCCTTCAAATATCACCAGTTCCAATATTGTGGGTTTCTTCCAATTGTGGGCAACCAAATGATAGAGGTAAATCCTGTAATACTAAATCTACAAGATCGAGAAGACACTCAAGAATTAATAATAGCACCCAAACGTAAAACGATGGACAAAACTAATCATGCCAAACGGAAGAGAAAGCTATGACATTGTGCGAATAAATCGAGTTGTTAGATGCATCGACAAGAAGTGAAAGTGTGGCATCTATGGGTGGCTATTTCTGTTTCATTGAATCAACTGTGTGCACACATGATTCAAATATCCATTCAAGTGTTCCCGCTCCGCCAAGCGGAAATGTCTCATTCCAGTTCTGTGATCATAATATTGAAAGGATGGAAAAAAGTGCTTAATATTTGGATCGAGGACTAAACAAAAAAAAATTGCCTTTGAGTTGACCGATGTAATGGAGAAATCACGGTGGATTTACTTGGACTCTGAGTGGACTGGTGTGCGGGAGAATCCGTTGCAGATTTAACAATGATTCCACGAGGCACCCGGGGCTGAAGGCCATAGCCATATTCAACCATGGCTTCAACTATGGCTTCAACCATGGCTCATGGAACCATGTTCAACCATGGCTCATGGAACCATGTTCAACCATGGCTTCAACTATGGCTTCAACCATGGCTCATGGAACCATGTTCAACCATGGCTCATGCTCATGTTCAACCATAGCTCATGGAACAAATTGAGGCAAAGGAATTAATGCCAGAGCAGGATTTTAACGCTGAAAAGACAGGATTATTTTGGAAGAGGATGCCATCTCATACCTTCCTGTCCAAACTGGGAAGATCTGCTCTGGATAAAGGTGGCTAAGGATCGTTTCACCCTTCTTCTGTGTGGTGAAGCAGCAGGTGACTTTGTCATGCTCCCAATTATCCAGCAGCCATTGTAAGTTCTACATCCATATCATTCTAAATTCCGCCCTCTCCCCCCCCCACCCTTTCTCCAACAGCAGCATCATCATCATCATCATCATCATCATCATCATCATCATCATCATCATCATCATCATCATCATCATCATCATCATCATCATCTCTGAGCCATGTCTTGTGTTTTCTATTTATGGCAGAGAACAGTACGAATGAGCATGTAATATGTTTACCCTCACCCACCTCACTGTTTTGGAATAAATTAAAAAGGTAAATCTCTTGTGTTTTTGTTTAATTTACACTGGATTTATTATATTTACATGTTTATTTCAATTGTAATGTGTTTATTTCTGGATGCTGTCAATCTTCCTTGATATTTTCTCGAAGTCCAGGAACCGAACCCCCTCTTCCCATTGGCCCTTGGTTTCCACAACCACGGTTTTAACTGTCATGGCATTCTCCTAACCCCTGCAATATTGGCAGGTTTACTGTACCCTACCACATCCTGCAACTTTCCATTTCCAAATGCATCATCAACAAAGAAATTGAATACTTATTGACAAAAGTCGTTTCAGCTCTTCAAGGGTTCAAGGGTATATAGAAACCTCCTGCACATTTTCTTAATCTGCTGCAGACATTGGAGAATATATCTGAATGATGGAGTTGTTCACCGGAAGTCCTTTCAACCTCTCTGATATTAACCTGTCATTGATTGAGTCTGGTTTTAACCTGCAATGTGTCACAGATCTCCAAGAGCTCCAGGTTGGTGGTAGTGGTGTTGTTGTCGTGGTTCTTGCTTGGGCTCGATTTTGGAAATGTGCACCCATTCATTGGACAGCTGCCAGACTCCCCCCACATTTGCCACTTGATTATCCACCCACCATGGCACCAGACAAAATAATATGGCCACCATCTTGGTTTTCTGGTTGGCCGAAGACTTCAGGCCTGTAGGCCTCTGCTGACTATACACTGCCCGGGTTTTTTTTTTTTTCATTGTTGAGGCTTGTGGAAGAGCTATTACGATTACATTGAATGGATCAGGATGCAGCAGGTCAAAAGGAACAGCAGAGAGATGGGGGGACACCAATGGCAGAGTTGAAGGCCAAGAAAGAGGTTGACTTGGACAAACAATGGGTGTGAGGGAAATGGGGTGCAGGAGAAGATGCATGGGGTGGACAATATGGATACACACTTGAGGGGGGGGAGGATTTTTGAGGGTTGATGTCACGTTTTCCACCAAAACTTGTGCATGGTGGCCTGTCAGACAGACATTTGAAAGACACTAATGACAGATTACAAAAGTAAGAATATTAAAAATGGTATGAAGGGATGGCGTTTTAGCCAAACTTACACACACACACACACACACACACACACACACACACACACACACACGGACACATACATTAGGGCAGGGAAGAAAGCAGCTCAATTCACATAAGATGACGCATATTCTTTTTCCAATTAAATTGCCTCACACTTATGCTAATACATGCAATATGGGAAATAACTACTGCTATATGATGCAAAGTTACCCCCTATAAGTCATTCCCACAATGATATATAATAATGAGGCAATGCTGTTAATGCATCCCTCATGTACACATCCAATCAAAACAAGGGCAATTATCAGGTGAGATTAAAAAAAAGGTGCAAAATTTGGATTCAAATGAATTCCTTGAAACTATGAAGTTAAAAAATCTCCCAAAAATACATTATGTGGTTATAAGTAAGCTTCAAATGCATTCTGATCTTTGTGAAAAGCCTTAAAGTGTGTGCAAGTAATGTACAGTGTCTTCAGAAAGTATTCACACCTTTCGACTTTTGTCACATTTTGTTTTGTTACACTTACAGCTTGAATTTGAAATGGCTAAATTAAATTTTTTGCCACCGGTCTACAAAATATACCCCATAATTACAAAGTGAAAACGTTTTCAAAATTACTACAAATTATTTAAAAATGAAAAACTGCAATGTCTTGTGTCAATAATTATTCAACTCCCTGAGTCGATACATTGATATTGACTCAGGAAGTTGAATACTTATTGATCCCTGACTTTGCCTTTAGCAGCGATTACAGCTTTCAGTCTTCTTGGGTATGTCTGTATCAGCTTTGCACATCTGGATTTGGAGATGTCTCCCATTCTTCCTTGCAGATTTGCTCAAGCTCTGTCAAGTTGGAATGGGGAGTGTCGGTGAACAGCAATCTTCAAGTCTTTCCACAGATTCTCAATGGGATTCCAGTCTGGGCTTTGACTGGGCTAATCAAGAAATTTCACATTCTTGTTCTGAAGCCATTCTAGTATTGCTTTCGCTGTATGCTTGGGAATACTGCCCTGTTGGAATGTAAACCTTCCCCAGAGTCTAAGGTCTTTTGCATTCTGGAACAGGTTCTCCTCAAGGATTTCCCTGTATTTTGCTTCATTCATTATTCCCTCTATCCTTACACATATCCAGTCCCTGCCACTGAAAAGCATCCCCATAGCATGATGTTGCCACCAACATGCTTCACGGTGGGGATGGTGTTAGATGACTGATTAATTGTGCTTGGTTTCCACCAGATGTAGTGCTTTGGATTCAGGCCAAAGAGTTCAATTTTCACCTGATCAGACCACAGTATATTTTGCCCTATGCTCTCACTCTTTTCCTTACCTTTTTGCAAACTCCAGGCATGCTGTCAGGTGCCTTTTTCTCAGGAGTGGTTTCCATCTGGCCACTCTCCCATGAAGCCAAGATTTATGAAGCACTGCAGAGACTGTTGGCCTTCTGGCAGGTTCTTGCATCTCAGCCAAGGATCTCTATAGTTCTATCAGAGTGGTCATTAGGTTCTTCGTCACTTCCGTAACCAAGGACCTTCTTGGCCAGTTTCTCAGTTTGGTTTGACGGCCAGCTTTAGGAAGAATCTTGATAGTTCCATACTCTTTATATTTCCGAAAGATGGAGCTCACTATGCTCTTGGGAACTTTCAACACTCGAGGAATTGTTTTATACCCTTCCCCAGAACTATGCCTCCTCACAATTCTATCTCTAAGTTCTTTGGACAGTTATTTGGACATCATAGTCCTGCATCATAGCTTTATAAGAGCATAGTCAGAGTTTCTGCTCTGACATGCACTATCAACTGTGGGACCTTATAATAGAAGGATGTGTTTCTTTCTAAACCATGTCCAATCAATTGTGGAGACATCTCAAGGATGACCAAATGAAATCGGATACACCTGAGCTCAATTTGGATCGTCGTAACAAAGAAATTGAATCCTTATTGACACAAGTCGTTTCAGCTTTTCATTTTTCATTGATTTGTAAAAATTTCTTAAAACATGTTTTCACTTTGTCATTATGGGATATTTTGCGTAGATCGGTGACAAAAAATTAAAATTTTATCCATTTTACATTCAGCCTGTAACACAACAAAATGTGACAAAAGCCGAGGGGTGTGAATACTTTCTGAAGGCACTGTTTATTTCATCACAGCAGGTTTTGTTGTAGCAACCAGGCCATAAGTTATCATTCAATGAGCAGATACTCTTTATATTCACCTTATTGTCAGGGTGTTCAAAAAGCTATACAAATGAGATATTGACGATAGTCATAAGATGCACCAACGTTTTTAATTCTTCATTGAATAAGGAAATATAATTGGTAGGATTTTTTAAAATCCTTAGCAATTGCAGGTACCTATACATTGAAAAATCAAATAAAATTTGGCGTTTCTTCGACTGTACTGTGAGTATCTCGTTCCGAGATATTTTCTCACACACTTTGGAGGAACGCAAGCATCGATTCGCCTGGTGTTCCAGCTCCAGCGAAAGAAGAACAGATGTCACTTTATTTCACTTTTTGGCATTTGTTGTAGCCACTATAATAATTACCAGGACAAACATCAACAATAATTGTCTCTTTCTCTCACTGCAGAACGACACCAAACTGGATAGGGAGTGTGCTGTGGGATTATTGGAAAATGACATTGAAACCCAAGATGCCCCTTACACTGTCACTCCACTCTGCACAATCCTAAGATTTATTTTGCAGTCGCCCTTGGTAGCACAATGACATTTATTTATTTATTTATTTATTTGTGAAACGTCCTTGAACAGAGGATTAACTAAACTGTCAGGGTGTGTGGCAGGCCATGAAATGCAGCATTATGAATGGCTGCTGGCTTCAAGCATAATTCTGGGGCCTGTACAATATAGAGCTTCCATCAATCTCACACCTATAAGCTGGCTGGTGGTTAGGCGAGGTGAGCTCTTTGAAACCATGCTGTGATTGAAGCTTTTTTGTGGTACATTTTGAGCACCATGTTCCTTCACAATAGAAAACGTTATTTATTGCATTGATATGACGTTTCCTCTCCTCACTGACCTTGAGAAGCTTAGTCGTGGATTTGTTCGAAGAAACGTATGTACAGTGCACATTCCATCACCAAAATCAAGACTATCTCATCATGAAAAGTTATCAATAAATTGAATGTAAGTCAAAGAGACTGCCTCATGCTACTTCTCCATTTGATTGTCATGCTTGTTTTATTATGTTTTAATGTGAAACTCTCCATGCCTTTTTTTGATATTTGGAGATGAAGGGGTACACAAAATTTGAGCTTTATAAAAGCAAGTATTTTTGAGATGTCATGATGGTATTTTTTTGTGATGTCTCAATTTGCATTATCATTCACCAACTCCACCCCACAATACCCCTTTTCCAATCGCATGATCCCATGTACCTTCTTATGGGATTTTTCCCCTCCCCCCACCACTGCCCCCTGCCCCCCCAAATCTCTCCTCCATGATCACTGGTGTCACATGCTCTCTGATGCATAAATGTGGGCATGGGAATGCAGTTGCCTTGTAATCTACCCACAGCTGGTCAATTATGAGACCAAATATCATCATCCCTTATATAATTTAAGTATGCTGCATGCACAGGCTTCAACACTGCAGATGCCACCATCATTGACACAAAGGCAGTTTGAGGTTTGACATTCTAGGTGTGTGTGTGTGTGTGTGTGTGTGTGTGTGTGTGTGTGTGTGTGTGTGTGTGTGTGTGTGTGTGTGTGTTTTTTATATTTCAGCCTAATCTAAAATATAGTTTTCATGGTAATGTAACAGTAAAAACCTGATGATGTCTTTGTGAAGTTTACCTTTGTCATTGCTTGTTATGTATGTGTGTGTGTGTGTGTGTATATATATATATATATATATATATATATATATATATATATATATATATATATATATATATATATATATATATATATATATATATATATATATATATATATATATATGTGTCTCTAAAAAATTGCACTTTATAAAGGAATGCGATTCGGAAAAGATTTGCTAAAGTTATGGTTATGAGGTCTTTACAATACAGAGATGCTCCATGCAGGTATCTTGGTTATCTTGATCTTATAGTGTGATGCAAGGAGAAGTGCTGGCAGGTGAATGTCATCCTGTCATGATTTGCTTTTGGGTTTGTTGATTTGTCTTCCATCCTCTTCTATCATACATTGGGTTTTGTGGAAGGATGAGTGGAGCAATATGTGAGAAGGTGATTCAGTGTGTGCAGTGAAAGGCCCAGTCTGGATCGAGAGGAAGTGTGATATTATTTCGAAAATTTTGATTTTTCTTGATTCCCAGTTACTTCAGCAATTCTGGTTTGATTATATAATACGATGTGCTCAAATAGTCCAAATGCATGTCTCTTGTTTTGGTTGGATTCAACCTCTCTCGTTACACATGGATGATGCACTTTTGTTGCTGGTTTTGGTCTCACCAGAGTGAAAAGCTCTATGTCGATATCCTTCGATGTTAAACTCGCTAATTTCCTAACAGGAATCAAGAACATTGGCTGGTACACTCACCATCATTTCAAAAACATCCTCCTTTTAAAAGCTTCTTCTCTTGAGACAAACAAAATGAGAAAAACTGAACACTCAATATATGCCAATGATCAATTACCTGAATTTTTGAGGAATAGATGGACAAATTGTGTGATACTTTAAAAAAAAATGCTTCGTATTACAACTAAACAAAATAATATATTTTTGTGCAAGTCCATTTTTAATCTTTATTATTTAAATTGATTACATCTTGCTTGGAAATTGCACCTTTATCGCCAACAGGATATATTTATCCATGCCAAATCTCAAAGGTTTACCTTGTCCCTCCAGAAGGATTATCAAACAAACCCACCTACCTATTTACATGGTCAGCCTTTTAAAGAGATTCTCTCTCTTGAAGTTCTCGGCCTCACTGCCATCTGTGATCTCTCTTCAGCTGATGACAAATCAAAGTTTGCCTCTTCAGATGCAGATTTGTCATCATCCTTCATTCCATGTTACTCCTTGAAAAATCAGAACTCCTCACAGCTTACAAGGTCTTTGTCCATCGCTCAATAGAGTACCGCTCTACCCTTCAGGCTGCCATCCAATCAACACACACACACACACACACACACACACACACACACACACACACACACACACACACACACACACACACACACACACACACACACACACACACACACACACACACTGTATATCAACACTGAAGGAAGACAAGGTTGGGGGAGCAAGGCCCGAAGTGCGGTGATAAAACACAGAGTCCACCAAGCAATCTGCGGGTTGGCTAGAAGCAAACCCTTGGATTCAGCTTCCTACCAGGAGATCCCAATAATATGAAAAATATTCGATTCAACCTGACTTGAAATGGGAAGCAGCTGCAAAAAACCCAAAGTGGGGTGCTGTACTCCATTGCACTTCAGGTGTAGGCCTTGCACAATGTAATGGCATTTGTACAGCTGATTATGAATTTGTCTCTGAGAAGAATTTCAAGGAATCAGCCAACCTTATAGGCTATTCTGGAGACAGGGTAAAACCAAGACATGTTATGTCCGATGATGAGGCCTAGGAGCTCCATGGACTGCACCTCTTTCATGATTGGACAGAGGTCAACTCAGGGTGGTGGAGTGGCGTTCAAAAGCTCATCCTTCTGGAGGGACAAAGTAAAATTATTTTTTAAGAGGTGTAGCCTCTTCAATATTTGGTGTGGCCATCTGTCCATCTGTCAAAAAAAATTTAAGTGGTGCAGACGCTGAATTGACACAAAGGGGAGCTCTAACTGCCGAGCATCACGATAAAGAAGTGCCAAACTGTACTGCTTCCTTCGGTCACGGATGCGACTTTCTTTTTCCTAACTTTGATATCTCTGCTTTTATTTTAACTGCTCACCTGTTCTGATCAGCTTCTCTGATCACCTGTTCTGAAGCATTCATGTTCTCATGATGAGGATATGGCAGGTGGTGGTGGTCGTATGGCAGCTTAGCTGCCGAGGTAGCTATCATTTATTGAAGCCCGACTGTGTCGCTGATGTAGTGCCCCTCCACCAGTACACAGACTGGAACTGGTACTCATTTCGCCGACCTCGGAAGGATGATAGGCTGAGTCAACTCCTTGGTGTATTAATTCAGCGGCCGACAGGGCTTGAACTCAGGACCCTAGGATCCCAAGCCGCCACCCTAACCACTGAGCCAACACCTGGCTGTATATGGCAGGTGTATCAATATGTTTGGGATGTGGGTTTGGAGATGCTTGGAGAAAAAAAAACAAAAGGAATGGTTGGACAGAAGAGGAATATTGAAGTGTTGCCGATGAAATTTAATGATTAAAGTCTTGTTGATGTCTTTAAAAAGTTCCAAATAAGTTGGATGGAGCCTGTCTTAAGAGAAGATGGGATGTTGAAAGAGATGCTGGAAGGGTGAATAAAAGGAAAAATGACCAAGATGGAGGAAAAGGAGGATGCTTCTCAAAAAAAACCTGAAGAATGTGAGATCATCAGAATAAGAACCAAATGGAAAAACACAAGACAGAGTTGCTTGGAGAAGCAAGAATTGTACCAGAACCTGCAACATGGCAGACAACATGATGATGCTGATGATGATAATGTGTATTCTGCAGAATTCTGAGATGAGAATGATCATGATGAACCTAGCCTTTTGTTGATCTTCCTTTTTCAAGCCAAAATGGCCCACACTTGTCTTTGAGGAGTTTGTCTGAGCTGCCTTTGATTCCCATTGGTAGTTTGTAACAGGATTAATTATTTAATATAACATTTATTTTCTCCTATTATTTTACGTGCTGGAAATACAAAGTTATTTCAGCCAATTACTTCCCCTTTTTATGGTTTAAAGACAGACAGAATTATACTAACACCTGTTCATATTTTATGTCTCTTGCACAGAATTTTGTCCAGATTGTCAGTAACTTATTATCCGAGGAAAACAAGGAAAAATGGGTGGATCTGCAAAAGGTAAGAGTGCTGGTGTAATTTTTTTTATCACAAATTATGTTTCCTTTTCTTTTTTTTACCTCTTTTGAATCATTTTATTTCTTGTTTTAAATGAATTCGATATCTATTCTTTTGATCTGGTCTTTCATAAAAGATCATCTGCACAAATATAGCTTTTCATAAACTTTGAACAATCATGAGATGGTGTCATCGAGTGCCATCAAATTTGTCAAAAAATGGAAATAAATATTGACTCTTTTTCCATTTTATTAATTACTAAGGATTGCTCTCTTTCTCTCATAAAAATGAACGAATGATTTTTTCCTTGATTTGATTTGACACAAAACTTTTAGGTAGAATATATGTGTCTGATTTAACTCAACTGGCTGTTCTGCCCAAAGGCAGTGTTTACCAAATTCCGCACCAAGGCCCAAGGATGGAGTGTCCCAAGGCAGTGTTCTGGACCCAATCCTATTCCTGATCTTCATCAATCATGATCTCTCTGCAAATTCCACACCAAGGCCCAAGGATGGAGTGTCCCAAGGCAGTGTTCTGGACCCAGTCCTATTCCTGATCTTCATCAATCATGATCTCTCTGCCTCTCTGGAAAATCCCCTTTATCTATTTGCTCATGACTCCACATTCTGCTGTGACATCACTCCTCCTTCAGACAGGCAGGCTGCAGCTTCTTCCCTCTCTTCAGACCTTGAAAAAAAATCACAAGATAGCCAAACACTTGGAAGATGTTTTTCATTCCTGACAAATCTCACACTCTTACTATCTCTCTCCAAAAGGACCATCTGGCAAACCTTCCCATCTACTTTCTTAACAATCCTCTTGAGTAAGTTCAATCAATCGAACTCCTGGATCTCACTATCAGCCATGAAGTTTCTTGGACAAACCCCATATCAAAGTTGGCCTCCAAAGCCAGCTGCTGACTGGGCTCTGCCATACAAGGTCCTTCCTTGGCAAACCTGAAGTCCTATCTACCTACAAGGCTTTCCATTCACAGCTTGAGAGAGTACTGCTCTTCTCTCTGGGCTGGCTCCCCTGCCTCACATCTTTCTCAGCTTGATACCATGGAAAGCAAGGCATTAAGATTATTGTGATCTCCTATGATGAAGCTGTGTCTATGGGCCTATCACTTCGCAATTGCAGAGAGTTTGGTGGTCTCTCTGTCTTCTACCGCTTCTTCTCTGGTCTTTCACCCTTTGCTCTTTCCATTCTCCCTCCCCACCCCAGAACCCCATTCTTCAGCAGAACACACACGGTCTACCATCATCCCCCTTCTGGTGAAACTACCAAAATCCAGGATCACTGCACACCTCCACTTATTTGTTCCTCTTTTTTCCTCCCTGTGGAACGAACTTCTACATCCTCTTCAATCTCATTCTTCTCTCCAGGTCTTCAAGAAAACTGTTTACCACCATCTCAGATTGTCGTCAATCCAAAACCATGATCTTTTCTACCCTCATGAAGCACTCCCAACCCCACCCAAATCCCTCATCCTTCCAAATTTCCAGTTTCACTTCGTGAGAGTTTCTTTCAGTATCCATCTTGTCCACCCCATGTACCCTCTCCTGTACCCCATTCCTTCCCATGGCCATTGTTTGTCCACTTCTCTCTATCTTGGCCTTCAGCTCTGTTGTGGTCCTCTCTCTCTCTCTCTCTCTCTCTCTCTCTCTCTCTCACTCTCACTCTCACTCTCCCTCTCACTCTCACTCTCACTCTCAGTGTCTCTGTGTCTCTGTGTCTCTGTGTCTCTGTGTCTCTGTGTCTCTGTGTCTCTGTGTCTCTGTGTCTCTGTGTCTCTGTCTCTCTCTCTCTCTCTCTCTCTCTCTCTCTCTCTCTCTCTCTCTCTCTCTCTCTCTCTCTCTCTCTCTCTCTCTCTTTCTTTCTCTCTCTCTCTTTCTCTCTCTCTCTCTTTCTCTCTTTCTCTCTCTCTCTCTCTCTCTCTCTCTCTCTCTCTCTCTCTCTCTCTCTCTCTCTCTCTCTCTCTCTCTCTCTCTCTCTCTCTCTCTCTCTCTCTCTCTCTCTCCCTTTGTTATGTTGCATCTTAGCATTTCAGTAGACCAGTAAATTATACAAAAGCAGTAAAAAGTTTTAGAATGCCCCCATTTTTGCAGGTTTTTTAAAACTGAAATTTAAGCAGTTCAAGTCCAGTGAATAAACGGAAATGGTACAATGCTAAGCGGTAAACTGCCAGAGGTTAAAAAAAAGTTTAGGTTCCCAACAACTGAAAAATAATGTCAATTTCAGAGTGTTAAAAAAAGAGGCCCTTTTCAGGGAACAAGTAATGGGTTAGCAACTGTAGCTGTTCTGCAGCAATGGAAGTAAATTAAGCCTTGAAAGTTGATGCAAACAATTCTAACAGGTGTCCCAACTTTTGTTGATTAGTTACAAACCCTCTGTCTGTATAAAAGCAGTGTTGGAACAGACTGTGTTGCTGCACTCTGAAGCATTACTTGGACAATATTGCACTGCAGGAAGTTGTGTTTTGCTGTCATAATGGTGAGAAAAAGACAATTAACAAAAGAAGACAGACAGACCATTATAACCCTTAAAAGTGGAGGCCTTTCCTTTGGAGAAATTGCAAACAAGTCAAGGTGTCAGTGAGTCCAGTTTCCTACACCATTAAAAGGCACTTGGAAACCGGAGGAAACTCTGACAGGAAGACGTCTGGCAGATCCAAAGCCACAACACAATCAGAAGACAAGTTTCTGAGAGTCAACAGCTTGCATGACAGGCGGCTCACAGGACAGCAGCTTCAAGCACAGCTTAACACTGGTCGAAGTAAGGAAGTCTCCATTTCAAATGTGAAGAGAAGACTTCAAGCTGCAGGTTTGACAGGTCGAGTGGCAGTAAGAAAGCCATTGGTAATATGACAAAATAAGAAAAAGAGGCTTGCCTGGGCCATCTAGCACTGCCAGAGGACAACTGAAAACTGGAAGAAGGTCTTATGGACTGATTAATCAAAATTTGAAATCTTCGGTTCATCACGCAGGGTTTTTGTATGCCGTTGAGTAGGCAAAAGGAAGGTTCCTCAGTGTGTGACACCAACTCGACTATCAAACATGGAGGAGGAAGCATGATGATCTGGGGCTCTTTTGCTCCTGAGGAAGATCCAGAGTCGGCGACTTGCACAGAGTGACTGGCACCCTGAACCAGAAGAGCTACCACAGCATTCCGCAGCGTCATGCAATACCCTCTGGTCTCCGCCTACATGGTCAGGGGATCATCCTACAGCAAGATAACGACGCAAAACATACCTCCAGGCTATGTCAGAACTACCTCAGAAGAAAAGCACAACACTCAAATCATGGAATGGCCAGCACAGTCTCCAGACTTATACCCCATCGAGCTGGTTTGGGATGAACTGGATAGAAGGGTGAAAGCAAAGCAACCTACAACTACAACACATTTGTGGGAACTTCTGCAACAGTGTTGGGAAAAAACTTTCCGAACAATATTTGATTTCCATTGGAGAAAGAATGCCATGAGTATGTTCGGCTGTTATATCTGCAAAAGATGGCAACTTTGATGACTCAAAAATTTAGATTAAATTTTGTTCAACAAAACGATTCCATGATTTCTTTTTTATCTGCAATTGTTTATTTGTTCTCTACTTTAATTTCAGAGTACATTGAAACATTAAACTGCTTAAATTTTAGTAAAAACTGGAAAAAATCCAAAAACATATATATATATATATATATATATATATATATATATATATATATATATATCTTCTTCTTCTTTCGGCTGCTCCCGTTAGGGGTCGCCACAGCGGATCATCCGTATGATCCGCATAGTGATTTGGCACATGTTTTACGCCGGATGCCCTTCCTGACGCAACCCTGGTTGGTCGCCTCTTACGACACAGGGATATGGTACACCTATTTTAACCGGGGTATACACCGGCCCAGTATACTGGTACTCACTTCGACGACCTCGGAAGGATGACAGGCTGAGTCAACCCCCTGGTGTATTAATGCAGTGGCCCAACGGGGCTTGAACTCAGGACCTTTTGGATCCCAAGCCGCTGCCCTAACCACTGCGCCAACACCAGGCTTACACAGTATATACACAGTATATATATATATATATATATATATATATATATATATATATATATATATATATATATATATATATATATATATATATATATATATATATATATATATATATACATATACAGTAATATATACAGTATATACACAGTATATATAGTTAGCAGTAATTTTAACTATCCAAATATCTGAGGGGGTGGTGGAGAGGTATCGTAGCTACTGTTGACCTGTCTTATCATGGTTAGATCCTCGGTCTCACTCTAAACTGTCAGATTGGTGGCTTCCCAGGCCTGCTTGCATCAATGATTGTGCCATACTTTAGGTTTATGGCTGGAGTCTCATCTACGAGCATTTTCTGATTGAAGTTAAAGAGCCCAGGGTGTCTTTTGATCAATACTAGGCAAGGTAGCACCAGCAGTCTGAACAAGTTCCAATTCCTGCCCAAATATAGGGGGTAATTGTATCAGTGGTTTAAAAAAAGTCTACGGATGAAAGAGCCACATAACGTTACATCCAAAATAATTACATAATAATTACCAGGACTGGTGTGTAGCACCCCGAGGAATTAAAATTGAACACTAAGGTAGGTTAGCCTGTATGCTGGCTTTTTGTGATGCTTTGTACATGGCACACTGCATGCAAGTGCTGTGCCATGGAGTGCTATTATCTTCAAAGCAATGTTTAAATATGTCTAAATGGCCTTACAGGACAGTTCAGATTTAACATTTTTCCATGAGACCTGTCTATTCTTGGTTTTATTTTGACTTGATGATAATCTCCAAGACATCAGCACCTGGGGAAACCAATGTAGATGTTTTATCTTATCTGGAATTTGAATTCCAGATAAGGTATTTTCATCGCACACCATCCATCCATCCTCTCCGATTTCAACTTCTCTGGCCAAACTGCTGGACCGATCTGGTTAATATTTGACAGCAATGTTCCACTCCTGACTGGTAACGGGGATTGCAAAACTCTTTCTAGTCACGTGACTTTCAGCAAGTCAAAATGGCCGACTTGGTGAATTTTTTTTAAATCTTATTCTCCTGACCCACCAGTCAGAATGATACCAAATTTGGGTTACAACTTTAGGCCAGGATACGGATGTTAAATTATGGAGGTCATACCGATCATGTGATTGGAAGTGTGTCAAAATGGTCGACAGTCACTTTTTAGGAAAAATCGTGTAAATTCCTTCAAAAATCGTCTTCTCCTGATCCACCGGTCAAAATGCTTCCAAATTTGGGTTACAACATTTGGTCTCGGTAGGGATGTTATATTGCCAAAGTCATGCCAATCACATGACTGGAATTGTGTCAAAATGGCCGGCTTATTCAAATTTTGGGAAAAATCACGTAAATTCCTTGAAAAATATTCTCCAGACACACCAGTCAGAATGATACAATATTTGGGTTACAATATTAGGACAAGGTCATGATGTTAATTTGTGGAGGCCATGCTGATCACGTGATGAAGTGCGTCAAAACGGCAGTCATGCAAATTCATTTCAAAATCTTTTTCTCTGGACCCACCAGTTAGAAAGCTACCAAATTTGGGTACCAATATTAGGACAAGACCGATCACCTCCCAATCTTTGCAGGCATTCAAACACAACAAATTAGATGAGCAGCCATCAATGCATCTCAGAACTCCGACCAATCTCTGCACAACAAACTCAAAGAAAATCTACCCTGTCCCTCTTCCCAAAGATTGAAGAGCCACAACCCTTTTACTGGAGTAGCTCAAACCTATATCACAGCAAACAATGACTTAAGCAAACACATGTGGCAGATGAAGCAATTGCATACCGACCAACCCAGCAGCCGTCTACAACACATTTCCTCTTCCACCAAGGCCCCTGGTTGTGATCTGCCGAGAAAGGAATGGTGTCGCTTAAACTGGCTTCAAACGGGTGTGGGCAGATTCCATCACATCATGTTCTCCTGGGACCTTGCTGAATCACCCAACTGCGAGTGTCACCTCCCCTAGACTGCAGATCATCTTGTGCAAGACTGCCCCATAAATCGCAGAGAGGGAAGATGGCAAAAACTGCAGCACCTGACAACAAGAGCCCGAGCCTGGCTAGCAATGGCTAACTTCACATTGAAGATCAACAACTCAGGGACACGCCACATGGAAGAAGAGGAATAATGACTGATACTACAAGGAGTAGTGTAGCAGTTAACACTGCTGGTTTGCAGTGTGTCATTCTGTGTCTTTCACAGACTGCAACTAAAAGCTGGAAATACCTATTGCAACTCTAATATGTTATTTTCCTGCTGCAAAAATCATTGTAACCTGTGAACCGGGTGCCTAAATAGGGTGGATGTGTGTCAGAGTCAGAATCTATTGGTCAGAATCCTTGTGGCAAATGCTGGTGTGAGATAGGGTGCAAAGTCACAATTCCAGTGAAGAAGTACTATTTGGCATGTCCATTTTCTCCCTTTCAGCGAACTTCAATGCAGGAGGAGGCCGCTCGGCCCCTTAAGGTTGTTTGGCCATGCTATATCAACTATAAATGGAAGAGGTGTGTGTGTGTGTGTGTGTGTGTGTGTGTGTGTGTGTGTGTGTGTGTGTGTGTGTGTGTGTGTGTGTGTGTGTGTTTGTGTGTGTGTCATGTTTTTGTGGAGTTCTACTGGAGCAGTCTGATGTGGAAGGTGATACACCAAAATGATCATCATGATCTCCTGAGTTGATTGGGCTAATTAACTGCAAAGAACCCAGAAGAATTCCCATGTTTTAAATGCACGCCATATTAAGGTGTATATAACAGCTTAACAGGTCCTTCCATGGCATGGCGTTCTAATTACAAAATTAATAACAAAAATAATGATAACATTGTAACAAAAATTATTAATTTAATAGGAATAATATTAACAGCAATGACAATAAAATAATAATAATAATAATAGTATCATTTGGGAATAATAAAAGCGAACATTTAATCCCTGTCCTGGCCCAAACACATCTGGGTTTGGTGAAAAGGCAAGCTCATGCTCAAGCAGTACAGCAGGCGAGTATGCTACAAAGTTGTGAAGACCAATGAAAATTTGGTTCAAAGAACCAACAGGCCCACTAGTTCTTTTAAATGCTCAGCATCAAGCAAGGAAGCAACATGTATAATTTTAAAGTCTCTGGTGTGATTTGGCCACGGTGCAAACTACTGACCTCCCAGATTCAGAGAGGACACTCTCACCATGATCCTACTGAGTCTGGTATGTGTGTGGTCTATATACGTGTGTGTGTGTGTGTGTGTGTGTGTGTGTGTGTGTGTGTGTGTGTGTGTGTGTGTGTGTGTGTGTGTTATGTCTGGCTTCCTTCTTGGGATTATGTTGCAGAAATTGGTCTTTATTTTGATTAGCAAATGCAAATTGTAACATGATTTTGTCTTTGTGATAGACACCGTCGGATCTTTAATGTCCGCCAGCAACTTAAAAGACAGGTTCCCAAATTAATATCTCATCTGACAGAATTTTTTTCACAAAATGTTTGATGATTTTCCAATAAAAGAAGTCTCACTGTTTTTATACAAAATCCAGGATCTGAAAGAAATGTTTTCATCATGTCAGGAATCGTACCCAGACGAGACAACTCGGAAGAAAGGGTGCTCCTCTGCACTACCCTGTCAAACACATTTGTGGTGAATATGAGATTTCGTAAATTGGTAATGCCAGAGATGTGTGAGGTCACTGGAACGATGTGGAAACAAGCCCTGCAGAAAACAATGTAGCCTTGAATTGTCAGGACAATGTTTCTGGAATTACATGTTCCAACCAATTATAGAAGCAGCATTTCACAAGAAAAGACTTGCAAAGTAATGAGGTATCAATGTGATCTGACCTGATAATGCCATTTGTTGAAAGAGTCACAACCACCATGGCCAAAAACGCTGGAAAACTATACATAAGCATATCTATGAATGAACCTATGTGGCCTGTGGCCAGATGGAGGATGTGACTCCATTTTGCTGTTGGCTAATTTGTAGACCATCGCAACTTTAAGTTGTATTAGTCAGGATGACAGCCTTATTTATAACAAATATAATTGCATAATCTGAATTATTGGTAGCTTATTAAAATGCAACATTTATTCTCAATAATATTTAAAAGTTAGAAAAACATGGTGTATGTAATATATATATATATATATATATATATATATATATATATATATATATATATATATATATATATATATATATATATATATATATATATATATATATATATATATATATATATATATATATATATATGTATGTATGTATGTATATATGTATGTATGTATGTATATATATGTATGTATATATATGTATGTATGTATATATATATATATATATATATATATATATATATATATATATATATATATATATATATATATATATATATATATACATTTATATACATATATGTATCCAAGCTGAAGGAATACGTTTGCTGATGGATATATATATATATATATATATATATATATATATATATATATATATATATATATATATATATATATATATATATATATATATATATATATAGTCGCATTCATAATGATATATTTATAAATGGAGTAGATCTGAAAACGCATCAAAATTTGGAAGCTTTTATAATATCATTATTGTAGTATCATATCATCATTTTTTTTTTTATTGTTCAAATCTCCTGTTTTGTTACCCAGCAAAAGGCACAGTTTCACTTTACTCTCTTGTTTTCTTTTGTGTTTAGGTATCACCTGCTGCCATCCTGCTCATGAAAATTGTGGAAGACTTTATTTACGTTGTTGCTTCTGGAATAAAGAACACACAGACCTTTTATCTCGTCACTGAAAACCTGGGTAAATGGAATTTGTGCATGGCAAGTGATTGAACTGATTCTGACATACAATGAAGCCTGTTTGTGTTTAGTCTTTGAATATTCATGCTCGTCTTGGTATAGTTTAAAATATATTCCTTTTTTGGAGAACATATCTAACATATAAAGTACTTTCTAACCACTCACGGACTCACTGACTGACTGATATTAATGTTCCGTACCTTCTGGGTGAGGTCTAAAGCTGAAGTTTTGCGTGCCGACAGACATTGAAGCTGATACACTAGGGGGGTCGGGGGGGGGCACAACCATTGAAAAGTGTCCGTCAATGAAAATATCTGAAAATAAGTGCCGCCGTCTTGTGCTCACTGTAGGTGACCAATCCAAGACAATGGGGACACAGGGAGGTCATGCTGCAACTGCTCCTATTTATTATGTATCTCTGTACAAAAATAGTTTGTTATTGCATACAATATGGAAGCGTACCCCACTAGTAAATAAATATATATATATATATATATATATATATATATATATATATATATATATATATATATATATATATATATATATATATATATATATATATATATATATATATATATATATATATACAGGGAGGCCATAAAGTCTGGAAACATAGGCGAATATACATTAAAAATGGTTTATTGACATTACATTACATGATATGTTCAATGACATTACAAGACATGTTCAATGTGTTGTCCCTCATGTGTCTGCTGAAGGCGCAGGTTTATTCAGGGAAAATCGGACACAAATCACCTGAGGGAACACATCACAGATGCATGAGCAGGGATTGATGGAAATGCTGCATTAATGCACCGAGTTCATTGCAATTTTGTGCAGTGCACTGAACTGTGCATTTCTCATGAGGGACAACACGTTGAACATGTCGTGTAATGTCATTGAACAAATCATGTAATGTAATGTCAATAAACCATTTTTAATGTATATTCGCCTATGTTTCCAGACTTTATGGCCGCCTTGTATTTATATATATATATATATAATATATATATATATATATATATATATATATATACACACATACATACATATACTGTGTACACTCAGTGTACCAAACATTAAGAACACCTTCCTAATATTGAGTTGCACCCCCCTTTTGCCCTCAGAACAGCCTTAACTCGTCAGGGCGTGGACTCTACAAGGTGTCGAAGGCATTCCACAGGGATGTTGGCCCATGTTGACTCCAATGCTTCCCACAGTTGGGTCAAGTTGACTGTTAGTGGATTTAAACTCCAAATAGCTTGTATCTCATCCCACAGATGTTCAATTGGATTGAGAATTGGTGACTGGGCAGGCCTTTGCAGTCAGCTGAATTCACCATCATGTCTGTGGAACGATTCCTGGACAATCCTACCCTTGTGGCATGAGGCATTATCCTGCTGAAGGAATACATTTGCCGATGGATACACTGTTGCCATGATGGGATGCACCTGATTCGTAGTGATGTTGAGATATCCTGAAGTATTCAAACATTGCTCCACTTTTTTCAAGGGCCCCAAAGTGTGCCATGAAAACAACCATCACACCACCAGCCTGCAATGTTGATACACGGCAAGATGGATGCATGTACTCATGTTTTCTTCTCCATGCCCTATTCCTCCTGTCAGCATGAAACAGCAGGAACCAGGATTCATGAGACCCGGCAATGTTTTTCCAATCCTCCAGTATCCACTGTTTTCATTCATTAGCCCATTGCTACCACAGGTTCTGGTTTTTTGCTGAAAGAAGTGGAACTCTGCTTTGTTGACAGCTGCCATACTCCATTCTTGTCAAGGTACGAGAGTTATGCATTCTTTTATGGGTCTTTCGGCACCAATGTTGTTCAGGATTGTCAGTTGACTAACTGTAGCCCGTCTTTTGCACGACACAATTTGTCAGCCTCCTTTGGCTTCTTTCATCAATGAGCCGTTTTCGACCACTGCCCTGCTTTTGGCTGGATGTGCTTTGCGTGGTACACCATTCGTGATACACACGGGAAACTGTTGAGCATGGAAAACCCAGCAGTGTTGCAGTTATTTACCCACTCAAACCGGTGTTCCTGGCACCTATGATCAATGATCATAGCCCATTCAACGACACTTAAATCTTGTTTTTCGCATTCACCCTCTGGCATCCACACACAATCCATATCTCATTCATCTCAAGACTTTAAAATCCTTCCTTAACCTGTCTCCTCCCCTTCACCTACACTCAATGAAGTGGATTTAACAGGTGCATTCAATAAGGGAATGTAGCTTTTACGACATAGCATGATATTTCAAAACATTGTGGATGAGTTATGATGAAGCTTGGTGGATGAGTTGGTTAGGTGACAAGAACAAGACAATTTGATTTTGGTTCAGGTCTGAATCTGGATGCAGCCTATCAGTGGCATACAAAACTTAAACTGGTCAGCCTGGCCGAGATGTGCACTCGACCAAGTGCCGTTCTAATTGTTTATAAGTTAATAATTTGAAACCTGCTTTTTAGCTCACATGTAACTTCGTTCCGTGGAGCTTATGGGATGGCACGTTGCTATGCGTCCGGCCATAAACATTTGCAACTCCTCCTCTGAAACTGCACACACAATTTTGAATGAAAAATGACCATAACCTTCATCACCCAGTATGTACCAAAGTTTGTTCATGGCATTAAAAAAAATCTGGCCCTAAGAGGGTCTACTGGGGGGTTGCCCCCCCCCCCAAAATAGGTGTTTGCTTTCTTCTGAGAAACTACAGAAGCAATTCTGATGAAGCTTGGCCACAAGCTTCATCATGTGTGATGTACCAAAGTTTGTTAATACCATTAAAACAGGTAAAAAAGCCATAAAATGTCTAGCCCCAGTTGTTTCAGTAATTGTGCTGTGTGGAGTTAAAGGGGCTATCCCATATTTATATGCTCCTAAAATGACCGCCAGTCTACCAGTCGGCCATCTTTAATCAGATCACAAAATAAAGGGAGGGGCACATGTCTGCCATCATCTTCTGTGCTTTTGCCAAGTTTGAAGAAAATCAGACCATTCATGTCTGAGAAATGGTTGGGGACACATTTAATAACAAAATGGCCACCAGTCAGCCATCTTGGATCTGATCTCGAAAAAAATTATAACCTGTTTATGTCAGCCATCATTCTTTATATGTCTGCCAAGTTTGAACAACATCGGTAAATAAATCTCCGAGAAATAGTTAAGAACATGTTCAACATCATGTTTTTTTTTTCAACTAAAATGGTCAGTCAGCCATATTGGATCTGATCTCGAAAAAAAATGAAGGGCACATGTAAGCCATCATTCCTGATCTGTCTGCCAAGTTTAAACAACATCGGTAAATGCTTGTCTGGGAAATGGTTGAGGATGTGTTCAACATCAGGTTTTTCACAACTTAAATGCCACCAGTTGGCCATTTTGTATCTAATATCTAAAAATAAAATGACGTGCTTATGTAAGCCATCATTCCTTATCTGTGTGCCAAGTACGACTAAAATCAGTCTACACATGTCCAAGATATGGTTGCGGATGCATGCACACACGCACATACGCACAGACTCGAAAATTGAGAAAATACATAAGCCCTCTTTTCAAACAAAGTCCAATGGGGGCTAAAAAAAATTCGGGCCCTTCGGGGTTCTATGGGAGGATTGCCCCCCAAAATAGGTATTTGCTCTCTTCTCAGAAACCACACACACAATTTTGATGAAACGTGACCTCCTTCAACACCAGTGATATACCAAAGTTTGTTCATGGGATTAAAGAAAAAATGCAAGGGTATTTACTTTCTTCTCTGTTGCATATTTTGTGGGTCATTCACCTCTACCAGTGGTTTCCTGGTGTGGGTCATTGATGCCTACCAGTGGTTTCCTGGTGCAAAGGTATTTACTTTCTTCTCTGTTGCATATTATGTGGATCATTCACGCCTACCAGTGATTTCCTGGTTTTTGTTATCCAGCCGCTACCAGGTGAGCACCCAGGGGTATTGCCCCTATTTTTTTTGTCTTCTGAATTACTGACTTTATGTCCGACTTCATCAGAACTTGATTTTTAATGACCATGAATCTTACTTTTTCCAGCATTTTATCCGATAATTATTCAAGACATTGTCTTTGGGAATGTGTTTATTATATACATCGAGAACCTTTCATCTTCATTTTAAAATGCTTTACCCGTGGTTGCAGGCAATTGCATTTTTTGCCAAATGCTTCCTCAGTTCGCTGGCAAGCTGATCCTATATGCCTCACTAAATGTCACTCTTGCTAAGATTAATATCTGGCAAGCAATAAAGAGCACATTTATCCTTTTTACCAAATCTTGAAGTCTGTATTATCTTTTATTGGAATTGTTACATTTCCAGGCTTTACAAGCCCAAATATTTCTTGTTTTTTTTTCACATGGTATCATCTTGGCATCTCTTTGCACCTGATCCTTCTTCAATTTTTTTTTTTAGCTTTCTCCATTGTGTAAGACTAATAAAAGATACTATGTAATTTTTATTCCCTTAAGGTATGGTGAAATCCTTGGTTTGGAAAGCGGACCTGTTTGGGTCTGAGACTTGGACCTTGAGAAATGAAAAAATAAAGAGATGAGGAGCTTTCAAAGTCCATGTCTGGCAAAGGCTGAGAGTTGATCACAAAATAAATGAAGAAGATATTGAGTTTGGACACGAGAGGGGCTGTTTGATTGAGATGTTTAGGAAGAGAGAAAAAGTGGGTTGTTCACATTTTGAGAAGAGTTGGATTGCTGAAGGAGGTGATTGAAGATAGGATGGAAGGAAAGAAACAGAGAAGATGGCAGAGAATGATGTTGCTAGATGGGATGAAAAATTATGGCAGAGAAAAAATAGAGATTGATAGAGAAGGGTGGCATGTGTGGGAACCACCTTCCAAAAAAGACCACTCCAGGAGGAGTTATTGGCTGATAATGCCTTGACTCACCTGTCATTTATCTTTCATTATCAATTCTTAGAAGTCAGTCGGATCTTCATTATGATTAGTCTATTCCTTGGGCCACCTTTGTCACAGTCGATGTGGTTAAGTTTTATATTGATAGACCTCTGGCAAAATTCTTCCTGCCCTCAAACTCATCAATCTTTCCTTCATCAATACACTCGTCCATTTGGACATCAATTTACAGTCTTTTCCTCAGTTTGTTTTCTTACAAGATGTCTTTACTGCAGCATCACCTTGGTTTTGCACCTCTCAAAAGGACTCCTATACTCAGTGGCGTATCGAGGAAAAATGACGCTCAAGGCAAGATATCAAATTTCCACCTTTCTAAATAATCAGATCAGGTCAGGTATGGGAGCATGCGCCGGAGCAGCGCATCGCTTCGTCCACTTTCCGCCGGTACTCCAGGGGCCTCCATCTGGCCATTCCGCAGGCAGATGCCCAGCCCATTCCCATCTCCTTGAGATGCTGAAATAGTCATTGGCCGACAAAGCATACACTTGTTGTGACTGTGTGGTTCGCCACTTCCAAGCCTTCAGTGAGGCAAACTTATCCATTGCAGCTTCAAAGTTAATTTGCTCCATCAGTTCACACTCATTGGAGAGGATGGCTAGATTACTGAGCCTAGAATGGCTCATTGTGGATCTGAGGAAGGTCGTAATCAGTTTCAGAAGGTCATAATGGAGAAGCTCCCCTCACACTGCATCATTCACACGCAGGGTGAAAAATGTCCTCATTATAATGAGTAGGTTTGGGAATGATTCCTCGAATTCCCACTTCCCAACATATTTAAAGATTTAATGTGCCTTCCAGTCTAACTTTTCCTTCCCAGTAGTTTCCTCATACATTTTGATGTGTTGACGAAGATGATGAATCTCCCTCTGTAGCTCGCTGGCAATGATATTGTCATATGTCTCTGTGAGATGGTGGATTTTCATGGCAATGGTGCTGTCGTTGGATGGGTCTATCAGGTCACTGAGTGACGTGAGAAACCCAAACATAATGTTCACCTCATTAATATGATGGGTGCGTCATGTGGTTTCCTCTTTTTGCCGATCCAAGATTTCATACTTCTCCCGTTTGATATCATCTTGTAATGAGAGACCTGTGTCCACAGTGTCTTCACCTGACATTATCTTATTCCTCTTTATCCACCGCTCTGTGGAGATTCCCATTTGTTTGCAAAAATTGGCGCCTCCTCTATGATGTCATCCCGCTCATTTTGGAAAAAAAATAAAATAAGGGCCTCCAACTTGGCAGCAGAAGAATCTCCCCCGAGCCCAGACATTTGGAGAATGGTTTGTGTGTCATTAATCTCAGTTAGCACCAACTTCCAAAATAATAGGTCCATGATGAAAATGAAGGTCATCATGCTATTCAACAAAATAGCTGCATCTGACCATGTGCACTGCATATTGACATTACTATCACGAAGCTACTCCAGGGCTTCAGATATTTCATACAGGTATGCCACGGTGAACCCCAACCATCGTAGCGGTTCACAGCGTCAATTGCATCATGCTTGGGGCTCCATCGAGTCTCACAAAACTCACTTTACTATCTTCCCTGGGATGAACTCCTTGAAGATATTCCACTGGTGAGTTGAGATGTAGAAACACTGGTGAAGTTGCTCAGCTGTCCTAAAAAAAGAGTCACGGTGTTCACTATAGTTGCAGTGAGTGAACCCCAGCCGAGTTAAAGGAATGGTTGGCACAGGGAATGAAGACAGCCTTTGGATTATATTGGTGATTCGCTGTTCAATGCCATGGTGAACCCTGGCCATCATAGCGGCAATGTCGTACCCTTGACCATAGAGGTTCTTGAGTTCAGGGCCAACATCTTGCAGCTTGCTAATGATTTGTTATTATGAAGCATTAGCCATCTTGCCTTCTAGCTGCATGAAATTGATAAACGACTCCTTTACTTTCACTTCCTCACTTGAGATATGTGTGTGTGTGTGTGTGTGTGTGTGTGTGTGTGTGTGTGTGTGTGTGTGTGTGTGTGTGTGTGTGTGTGTGTGTACATATATCAGGACATATAATCAATGTGTGATTCATCTGGAGTACTATAAAACATGAGGGACATAGTATTTTGTGGTTTTGACTTGTTTCATGATGTTTGACTTAACCCGACTACGCAGAGGTTGTATGAATCAATTCATTTTGAATGGTGGGTGAGAGGTATGTGATGATAGGGTGGGGAACGGCTTGAATGTTCGTCAAATGCTATCCCATTACCGGATCATATTTCCCTCACAGTTGCATCAGTGCCAGGGAATTCTCATGATTATTAGTCATTTTTGGTGAGAGAATCTCTCCATGCCCTCGAAAAGCCAGATTTTGGCATGATAGATACAGGATACCATCAAGAATATGTTTGAGCATGGCGTGCCATTTTGCCTCATAATTTTCAATCTGAAAAAGCAGAAAAAAAGAACAGATATCGTCAAAGCTTCACGTCTTCCAGCTCATCAGGACACATGCAAGAACACCGGATATGCAGACACAGAATGAAACAATTTATTTATTCAGACAGTTAGGGATTGGTTCTTTGGACTGTTACTGGCACGATTATACACATCATGTCCTTGAGGCACCAAGGGAACCCATCATCTCCAATTTTTCTATGGATTCAGGTCAGAACAAATGCAGTGTTTGCACATACTCTATGTTTGCAAAGAACAGGAGCTCGTGTGTGTATAAATGTGACTTCAAGAACACGTAAATGTGCTTCAGTATGCTCACATGCCACAATCTGGAACCATTCAGTGTGATAGTCCTGGGCGCATTCAGGATTGTACTACCAAATTTTCAACCTGTCATTGGATATCATGCTCCATTGTGGCTCCTCTGTCCAAGCGAATAAACATCTCTTTCCACTTCATGGTTGACTCATCATGACATGTACTTTGTTCATGCTCAGATACTCGAGGATTTAACTTTCTCAACTTGTTAAATCCCTCCTTCTTGGCAAAGGAGCTACGACCAGCCACCAGGGTTGAAAAAGCAACAGCAGCAATGGAGGATGTCCAATGAAGGTAAACGGAGCAACCAGTGGTGTCGGAGTTTTTCTCCATTCTCAAGCTTTTTGAAAAACCACTCGACAGTTATACTCTGATTATTTTCATTTTGGGGAAAAGGCCCATCTCTTTTCTTTATGTCCAGAGGGCATTTCATCACAACATCCACTTTTATATGTTGAGAAATAGGGTGTGGTCACGTTGTCACATCATGGAAGATCCAAATCAAATTTGAATCTGGTTGAAGTAGATCTATAGCTCGACATAGCTCAGGCACGTAATTTACCTCAGTGGACTCCTGCTCTGTTGCATCCCTTCTTTCTTGTTCTTCAATTTCAGGTAAGGTCTCCTCTGTCCCTGGTCCATGACAGGACTTTTTCCCATCTAGTCTGTCTGGAGCCTGTAGAAACTTTCGTAAAGCGGCTACGCCTTTCTTGTTCTCGAGCCTGATAAAGGCGCTTGTAGGCAGCCCCACTTAGACGTGGTGGAAGTCACTTGCTCTTGCTAGAAGGGGTTTGTCTGAAAAAAAGTAAAGACAAGAATAATTTAGGAGTAATGTTGTGGTAGTAAAGCAGAAAGCAAATAAAAATACGCCTTTGATGTGGCGGCCATTTTTGTGCCATCCCTATGAGAGACCCATGTCCCTCATCGTGCCATATACTGTATGTCTGTATGTGTTTATGCATGTATGTATGTATGTATGTATGTATGTATGTATGTATGTATGTATGTATATAAACACACACACAGAATGGCTGTGCCAAAAGTCATGAGCTTCGTGCATTCCACACGTTTGTGCCTAATATCACAGAACACGAGTTATTCATTTGTGTGTCTATGTTCCACTCATTTGTGCCAAGTACAAAAGAACATATATATATATATATATATATATATATATATATATATATATATATATATATATATATATATATATATATATATATATATATATATATATATATATATATATATACATATACATATATATATATATATATATATATATATATATATATATATATATATATATATATATATATATATTTATATACATATACATATATATATATATATATATATATATATATATATATATATATATATATACATATATATACATATATATATATATATATATATATATATATATATATACATATATATATATACATATATATATATACATATATATATATACATATATATATATATATATATATATATACATATATATATATACATATATATATACATATATATATATATATATATATATATATACATATATATATATATATATACATATATATATATATACATATATATATATATATATATATATACATATATATATATATATATATATATATATATATATATATATATATATATATATATACATATATATATATATATATATATATATATATATATATATATATATATATATATATATATATATATATATATATACCGGGCGTAGTGGCGTGCGCCTGTAATCCGGCTACTCGGAGGCTTGGGTTGGAGGATCGCTCGAGGACAGGGCCTCTGCACTGGGCAGGGTGTAGAGCAGCCCGGAATCATGGCGAAACCCAAATCCTGATCCCTGTGTCGTAAGAGGCGACCAGGGTTGCGTCAGGAAGGGCATCCGGCGTAAAACCTGTGCCAAATCAGTATGCGGATCATAACGGATGATCTGCTGTGGCGACCCCTAACGGGAGCAGCCGAAAGATGAACAACAACATATATATATATATATATATATATATATATATATATATATATATATATATATATATATATATATATATATATAGTGTTCCAAAAAAATGTACTCACGTTTTGGCTCCTCATAACTCATTGAATTTTTCATTTCTTTTCTGATCAAATTGACCCTAATAATGGCAGAAGTACGACTAGGTTTTGAGGAAAGAAAATTTATCATTAAGTGCTACTGGAAACACGAAAACATCATGGAAGTGCAAAGACAATTTAGAAGACATTTTCACAAAGATCCACCAACGCGACGCACCATTGCTCGCATCCGAGATAAGTTTGAAACAGATGGAACTGTGCATGACGTCCATAAGGAGCGTTCAGGAAGACCACGGTCATCAACCACCCCCGCAAAAGAAAATCAATTGCTGGAAACCCTCCACCGATCCTCATGGAAATCTGTACGACAAATGGCTCTTGAGACAGGAATCCCAAAATCAAGTGCCCATCTCATTTTGAAGCGAATTAATTGGAAAAGTTACATTCCAAAATTAATCCACGCTCCAAATGAAGACGATCCTGACCGGAGAGCTGAATTTTGTGAGTGGTACCTGGGCAAATGCGAAGAAAATGCAGCATTTCCATCCAAAATTGTTTGGAGCGATGAGGCCAGCTTCAAGTTAAATGGCTCAATTAACCGACACAATTGCACCTACTGGGCTCCTGAAAATCCGCATGTTACTATGGAACACCATTTAAACTTACAAGGGGTTCCTGTGTGGTGTGGGATATCAGCATTGAGCATCTTCGGACTATTCTTTTTTGACCAAACTGTCACTCGGGATGTTTACTTAAACTTGCTGCAGGAATCCGTCGGTCCACGTGTTGAAGAGATATTTGGTTATGAAGAGATTTACTTTCAGCAAGATGGAGCACCTCTCCACAACCACCGTGATGTAAGGGCCTTTCTCAAAGCAACTTTTCCGAACAGATGGATTGGGCGAAGAGGTAGTGTTGAATTCCCTGCACATTCCCCAGACCTCACTCCAATGGACTTCTTTTTCTGGGGATATCTCAAAGATAAGGTTTACGGCTCAAAACCAGCAACAGTCGATGAGCTGAAAGAGGAAATTGAAAGGCAATGTCTTGCAGTTCCAAATGAAATGATTCGTAACGCTGTTGAATCCATTGGTCCGCGTTATCGGCTGTGTTTGGAACGTGATGGTCGTTAGTTTGAACATTTGTAAACATGCATTAATCGATTTATACATTTAACCATTAATCTTTGTTTCTAATTCAATAACCAACGCATTTATTATCATTTAAAGAGTGAGTACATTTTTTTGGGACACCCTTTTTTATATAGTTAAAAATAGGCAGCTCAGGAGACATATTTGTACGAAGAGTGAAAGCAAACTGCGCCTAAAAGAATAATAAAATTCTTTATTAAAATCCTGACTTTCCAGCAGACCACGATCTTCTGTCCTCAGAGGAAAAACATTTTTAAAACACCGCACGTACAGAGACGTTAGCTGTACTTATGTCCAATGGGAATGGCTGCGTGTCACGATTGGGCTGCGAGGGGGACCAATCAAGTGTGAGGTTTGGAATGGATTTAATAAGGAGAGTGGGATTGGAGGAGGGATTTGCTTCTGCATTTGATGTTTGGGTCACAGGTTCGGTGTCACGTGTTCCATGTCTGATCTGGGTTTGTGTCTTAGGTTTGGCCGTCGCAACCGTGGGGAGGGGCTGTGGGTGATTGCGTGCAGGCAGCATGGGTAGCATGCAGGTCGATGTGACGGTTAATCGACCAGGTGCCTGCAAGTCATGCTTCGAGAATTTCCCGTCTGGCCCAGCCAGGTGCCGAGGCTTTCAGTGCCCTGTTTTCCCACGCGAAGGTGTGATGTAGATTGTGACAATGTGCCACAACGAGCAAAAGCTTGTCTCCGTGTGCTACAGCTTGCTGGTGCTGCATTAACCATGTCGCAAGTTGTTTGGATGTCTGGCCCACATAGTCAACAATAGCCCCTATCGAGAAGTCGAGTGGTCGATAAAAATTAACAATAAAATGGCGGTGTGTGCCAGCTTTGTTCCATTTGGCTTGATAAACCTTGTGGATCACAAGCAAAACGTTGCCTGATGCTGAAGCTGTTCTTCCCATTTTTTCAAAACTGGAGAGTGGAGTTCAGTTTTATTTATTGGTTGGCTGTGCCATATATATATATATATATATATATATATATATATATATATATATATATATATATATATATATATATATATATTATGAGAAGTATATCTCTGTGTCTGTGTCTCGATCGTGTACCATTCTCTTCGCAGAGAGTTGGTGCCAACAAAGCAGCTTCATTTTCAAAGGTTATACTGGGTGGTTTGCCATTGCCTTCCGAGCAGTACTTATGGCAGGAATTTTGAGTTTGATCATGACCACGATAAGTCGCCTACTCTTTGCGAAGGATACCATGGGATCTTTAACATCCACCAACTAATGCTGGCAGAGGGGACATCCGCTTAATGTCCATCTGAGGGATGACATACACATTGATGAATCACCCTGCCTGTTAAGCACCGGGATGACAGTTTATATCTGGGTCGGGATTCAAACTCAGGCTAAACTGCGTAGAGGTGAGTGTGTGTACCTCTAAGCCATCCTGTCAGCCCTAAGTATTACAACATTACGTGTAATTTTTTGGTCATCCTCCATATTCTAAAGGCTTTGTGCTATCGTATAATAATAAATGAATTACATAAATTATATTATTATGGTTCCTTCAGGATGCACACCATCCATCAGCAACCTCCTTCTGATGGAATTCCCAAAATCCAAAAATCATTGCTCACCTTTACTTATTAATTCCTATCCACCCCCCCCTCCCCTCACTTGTGGAACCAACTTTCACATTATCTTATTTCATTGTTCCCTCCAACTCTTCACAACAGTTCTTCACCACCATCACAGATGATTCCCCCATCCAAAATCATATTTTCTACCCCTGTTAACCCTCCCCATGCTCACCTCTTTCCACGTTTCTAGTTTTTCCTTCCTGAGATGGGACCAGGGGTTACAGCCTAAGTTAAGAGGAGAGTGAAGACGGTGGCAAGGCAGGGGTCTTTTACTCAGAGAGTAGTTAATACATAGAATGCTTTCCCTGGTAAGGTAGTGGCAGCAGAAACAGGAGATAAGTTTAAATTGGAATTGGATAGGTACCTGGAAGTATTGGAGATATCAGGGTATAGGGATGTTGGCAGGACTTTTAGGTTGCTTGAGCATTGATGGGTGATTGTATGCACATGTGCGAAGTGTTGGTGGGGGTCTCATCAAGTGGTGTTGTGTGGTTAATGTTATGTGTTTTTTACTCAACCATCTTCACCCATGCCCCCTCCCCTGGAAAGAAAAAAAAAACACTTAAGACAAAAACATTTTGCATTTTTCTTGTTTTTATCTGATGTTAAATTTGTGTGGTGTTGATGTGGTGCAGGCATGATGGTCCAAATGGCTTCCACCTGTATCTAATTTCCTTGGGTGTATCCTTGTGTGAGTAGGAATCCTTTAGAATGAAGTGTGGTGGATATGCACACTACCAGACGGATGGATGCTTCTCCTTTTAGTTATAGAGCATATATTTTCTGCCCAGCAGAAATAACTCCACATACAGGAGCAATGTAGAACTCCAGATCGTTCAAGTGGACAAATATAAATTTTGAGTTTTCACTTGTTTTCATATTGAAAAATATTGAGTAAAAGAAAATCGTTAAAAAGATAGCACTGGAAAAAAGATGAAAGAAACAGGATCAATTAGAAGGGCACTCAATGGAGCGCATTCCTCTGCCATGCAATGCCTGATCCAGTAGAATATCTCGGATACAATAATTTTTTGAGATATCATGCTATATATTAATTTTTGGCCCTATCTCGCAATGGTGAAGAATCACTTAAAAATTATAGTATCCGGATCCATCTGGACCTTAACTGAAATCGAATCGGCTTGTTCTTGTAACCAAACCTACTCATTCATCCACCTCGTTTTATCCCAATCCGTCCACAACATTTTGAAATATCATGCTATATATTGTTTTTAGCTCCATCTCTCAATGCTTAGGAATCACTTTAAAATTATAGAATCTGAATCTTCACCAAAATCTAAACGATTTGTCCATGTCACACACTCAAGCTGTCCCCCAAGTTTAGTCTGAATCCACCCACAACTTTTTAAGATATCTTGCGAAAAAACCAACAAACAAATAGACAAACAGACAAGCATTGGTGAAAACAACCTCCATCTGCCTTGGGTGGCAGAGGTAATAAATGGTTGTAAAAGGTGAGGAGGAAGATGCCACCATAACAGTCTGTGATTAAATCGTTTGGGTTCACATTTTTGTTATAAGAAGTAGGTTTTGTTGTATTTCGGTCTAAATTTGAAATGTGAATCGTCACAGTGGGAGTGGGTCAGGAAGTATCTTAATTGAGTGCAAAAAATGACAAGGTTGTCATATTTAGTTGGTTTGTGTGTTGCTAGTAGGTGTACAGTTGTCTTGCTTTTGCAGCAAAGACTTAAGTTGCAATGTCAAGTGTGTGGGAGTGAATTAAGTATGTGGAATAAACAAAATGGCATTTGTGAGTTGGAGTTAAAAAATCACTGGCAGGGAAAGAAAATGGAGCAAGGGTATGCAGTGTTAGTCTCCACTTTGTAGAATACCTTCATCGCTGGTGATCGATTCAGTGTCCTGAACATCTACACCAGAGCTGAAACATCATGGATCACAATTGTGATATCACCTGTAGATAAGTATCTTCTTTCCTGTTTGCTCCATAATTGGTGGAGTGGTACTGTCTAGTCTCGGGTTTGATCCTTTTGGGCCTACTGTGCTTTCTGTGAGAATTGTTTTTTGGATGTTAAAGATATACAGCTTCAAAAATAAAACTGGGTTCAACATTATAAACTATCTTTCCGAAAAGTTTAGGCCAAATTGTGTTGGTACCTTCCTTCATTTGGAGCTGACAAGATATGAGGGATGTTCAGAATGTTCTAAGGATGAGATACTCACAATCGTCAAAGAAACCGAAGGAAATATGGAAGTGTATTTTTATTTATATGTATGCTTCATGATACTTTCTTCGCATGGCATGGTCTATTGTTGGTATGTTGTTTGCATATCCTTTTGAATGCACCATGAAGCTTAGAAGTAACATACCAAAAGTTGGCCTGTCTGGTTTGGATTTGATTCCTGGGCCTGACTGTAAACTATTTTACTGGTGCTTCAAAATGGGTGTTGTATCAATGGATCTGCCATTCTTCAGAGGATATATTAATCTGGTTGCTTCATCTGCCACCACTTGTTTGTTGACGTTAGTGGTCCCATGGAGCCTTTCAAAATGCGGAGACCATTGTGTGCTGATGTTTGTGCTGAATGCTAAATTTCTGTCCTGGTTTTTTTTAGAGCTGCTGAGGTGACAGCCTGTAATGGATTAGCGATGTCTGTCAAGTGCTTTAAAGTGACAGTCATAGAAACCTTCAATTCCAGTCACGCGGACCCTCATCCCTCATTCAACCTCCTCATATCCCCACAGGAGTATGTGATAACAAAAATAGGAACAACAAGAATAAAACAATTTCAGAATTAAAATATATATATATATATATATATATATATATATATATATATATATATATATATATATATATTATATATATCCTCTTCTGCCTTAAAACTATTTTCAGGACTTGAATGTAGGTGTTGTGGGAAAAATAGAAGGCAGGTGTATTTCAGAATGCTGCATTTTGTAATTTGAATGTCTTGCCATAGAAGGACGGATTAAGCTGTTCTTTACACCTTAACATGGCATGCATTTAAAACAGGGGAATTCTTCCAGTCTATGTAATTAATTAGTCCAATTAACTCAGGAGATCATGACAATCATTTCGGTGTTCCCACTCCACATCAGAAAGCTCAATAGAGCTCCACAAAAAACACGTCACACACACACACACACACGTCATCCATTTATAGTAGATAATAAAAATGTTCCTTCTACCCCACATACTTCAATGCACATGTAGCACCTTATTTCAAACACAACACTCACCAGCTCTGTGTTCGTTCCACCACACTATCTAACAACTCCACCACACTACCCATGTTCAGACCATTGCTTGGAGTTTCGGATTTACAGAGAGCATGCTGCACATTGAAATATCTCAGATATACAATACTTCACAATCATACAATTTTCTCATAAGATTAGTAATTATTTGTCTTTATAAAACATTGCCAACCGAGGGAAGCAAAATGTGCATCATTTGCATGAACTACCAAGGAATGAAAATAAACCTATTCTGGTAAAGGTAGGCACTTCACATTGATAATAATAATCCTTGTAAAATAATTATGTTTATTTATTTGGAGCTATTGAGATTTTATTTCCTGCCATGTCTGATATCTGCTAACTGGTATGACAACCATTTTATTCACATGAAGTTTAAATATGTGGGTTATATAATGACAAGTTAGCTGTTTTTAATGAAAAAGTTTTCTGGAATGCCAGACATGAGCAGCTCCCTCCCAATTTCATTCATACAGCAGTTTTAGGTTTTATTAAAATGTTATTTATGGGGCTGTAACTCATTTTTAGCTTTGATAATTGTAGATGTTCTGGTAGTTTGTTCACTAATTTGTGGATACTAATTTCCAATGTGTGCTCTGTATGTTATGTTTGGGGAGAATTGGGGTGTTCAGAAATATACATTATATGCATACATAATACATAAATTCTGCAAACAAGTCTTTTTCTTCGTCTGCTTTTGTGTGCTGTTGTTTTTTTTGGTTTAAAATGGCTTGTTCATCTATTTATTCTTTGCGTTTCCATGATAATGTTGATATGAAGTGATCCTATGAGCATATAACCATGTGAGAAACGAGTTTTTTTTTTTAATAGATAAATTGATTTAATGGGATTAAGATCGCACAAATTTCAACAATATTTGCTTGGCTAATTAATCCAGGCCTCACAGGATGGCTTTGATGTATGCACATTTTCCTGTAAGCCATCTAGCCTGGGTTCAAATCGAGACACAGCTATTAACTGTCATCCCAGGGTTTTACAAAGCAGGGTGATTCATCAGTGTGTGTGCCATCCCTCTGATAGACATTAAACTGGTGTCCTGTCTTGCGACATTAGTTAATGGACGATAAAGATGCCACAGTGTCTTTACCAAAGAGTAGGCGAGCTGTCGCCGGCATCATGGCCAAAATTACAAAATTCCTGACCTAACTACTGCTGGGAGAAGGATGACAAACCACCCAGCATAACCGTGGCCAAGAAACTGCTTGACAGAACCATCGCTTTGTATCACAGAGTATGGTTCATCAGATCAGAATAAATCGATGTCTCCATCGAACAACAAGATAGTTCCGATTACAATCATTTACATTATCTCAAATCCAGAAAAAATATGTTTGTACAGATGATGTAAGAAAAAATAGCAGAAATTAGCAGTACCCCACTTCTTCTGCTCTACTCCATCGAGTCCTCTTTGTCATATTAGTTTTTTTACTGGTTTCACCAGAAGGGACAAGAGGTTTGCTGTCCGTCTGTCCGTTGGTCCGTCCCACCTGTGGTTTTCCCGGCTTTTTTTCCCCATACTCATTAATATATTCAACTGAAACTTGGAACATGGCTTTATTATGAAAAGGTACAGAATAAGTTCGAGTTTCAGGTCGTTTCGCCAATTTTTCACAGTTATTCCTTTTTTGGACTTACAAAATATCACATCGGTCGGGGACATGTATTACGAAGCAATTATCGCTCTTGTTTCCTCTTACTCATTGTATTTCTCTTTTCTCTCCTGTTCCTTCCTCTGGCACGTCTCTTCTCACTTTTCTTGGCTTCCTCTTTCAGTATATGCAATAGAAAGATGATTCC
>NC_140969.1:78238144-78308144 GCF_056783735.1 Eptatretus burgeri | reverse complement strand
CACATGAACTGTCTTACTCCTACTGACTAACATTCCCCTTCTCTCCAGTGCGTACCTCCACCTCTCAAGGCTCGCTTCAGCCTTCTCCCTCCTCTCCCTACAGATCATGATGTCATCCGCGAACATCATAGTCCATGGGGACTCCAGTCTGATCTCGTCCGTCAACCTGTCCATAACCATTGCAAACAGGAAAGGGCTCAGAGTCGATCCTTGGTGCAATCCCACTTTTACCTTAAACCGGTCCGTCATTCCTACCGCACACCTCACCACTGTCACACTGTCCTCATACATATCCTGCACGATCCTCACCTACTTCTCTACCACTCCCGACTTCCTCATACAATGCCACAACTCCTCTCTTGGCACCCTATCATAAGCTTTCTCTAAATCCACAAACACACAATGTAACTCTTTCTGGCCTTCCCAATACTTCTCAATCAACATTGTCAAAGCAAACATCGCATCAGTGGTGCTCTTTCCTGGCATAAACCCATATTGCTGCTCACAGATCATCACCTCTCCTCTCAACCAAGCTTCCACTACTCTTTCCTACACCTTCATGGTGTGGCTTAACAACTTTATCCCTCTGTAATTTCCACAGCTCTGCACATCACCCTTGTTCTTGAAGATCAGAACCAGTACACTTAATCTCCACTCCTCCAGCATCCTGTCACTTTCCAAGACTTTATTAAACAATCTGGTTAACAACCCCACTGCCATCTCTCCTAAGCACTTCCATGCCTCCACTGGTATACCATCTGGGCCAACTGCCTTTCCACTTTTCATCTTCTTCATAGCAGTCCTCACTTCATCCTTACTGATCCACCCCACTTCCAGATTCACTATCTCCACCTCTTCCAACCTTCTCTCTCTCTCATTTTCTTCATTCATCAGCTCCTCAAAGTACTCCATCCACCTTCTCAACACACTCTCCTCGCTCGTCAGCACATTCCCATTTACGTCCTTTATCACCCTAACCTGCAGCACATCCTTCCCAGCTCGGTCCCTCTGTCTTGCCAATCGGTATAAATTCTTTTCCCCTTCTTTTGTATCCAATTTCTCATACAGCTCGTCATACGCCTTTTCCTTGGCCTTTGCCACCTCTCTTTTTGCCTTTCGCCGCCACTCCTTGTACTCCTGCCTACTTTCTTCATCTCTCTGACTATCCCACTTCCTTTTTACCAACCCCTTCTTCCTTATACTTTCCTGTACTTCCTCGTTCCACCACCAAGTCTCCTTATCTTCCTTCCTCTGTCCAGATGTCACACCAAGTACCTTCCTAGCTATCTCCCTCACCACTTCTGCTGTAGTTGCCCAATCATCCCACCCATCTTTACCACCATCCAACGCCTGTCTCACCTCCTCCCTAAATTTCACGCAACAGTCTTCCTCCTTCAGCTTCCACCATCTGGTCCTTGGTTCAGCCCTCGCTCTCTTCCTCAACCTCACCTCGAAAGTCATCCTACAGACCACCAATCGATGCTGCCGAGCTACACTCTCCCCTGCCACCATCTTAGTCTCTAATCTCTTTCAGGTTGCATCTCCTGCTTAAGATGTAATCCACTTGTGTGCACTTTCCTCCACTCTTGTATGTCACCCTGTGTTCCTCCTTCTTCTTGAAATATGTATTTACCACTGCCATTTCCATTCTTTTTGCAAACTCTACCACCATTTGCCCTTCCACATTTCTCTTGTTGAGATCGTACTTACCCATCACCTCCTCATCCTCTTTATTCCCTTCCCCAACATGTCCATTGAAATCTGCTCCAATCACCACTCTTTCATCCTTGGAAACACTCTCCACCACTTCATCTAACTCACTCCAGAAATCTTCTTTATACTCCATCTCACACCCCATATGTGGGGCATATGCACTAATGACATTCATCATCACCCCTTCAATTTCCAACTTCACACTCATCACTCGGTCAGACACTCTCCATACCTCCAATACCCTCTTGACATAATCTTCCTTCAGGATTATCCCGACACCATTTCTCCTCCCATTCACACCATGGTAGAACAGTTTGAAACCACCTCCAATGCTCCGAGCCTTACTCCCCATCCACTTGGTCTCTTGTACACACAGTATGTCCACCTTTCTTCTCTCCATCATATCAGCCAACTCTCGCCCTTTGCCAATCATCGTCCCAACATTCAGAGTTCCAACTCTCACCTGCACACTTCTACCCTTCCCCCTCTCCCACTGCATCCGGACTCGCCTTCCCCGTCTCCTTCTCCTCCTTCGCCCAGCAGTAGCACAATTTCCACTGGTACCCTGCTGACCACTGGAACCGGTGGCGGTCGATGGTAACCCGGGCCTCGACCGATCCGGTATGGAAATTCGTTTTGTTGTCCGCATAATGATTTGGCATAGGTTTTTACGCCAGATGCCCTTCCTGACGCAACCCTGGTCGCCTCTTACGACACACAGGGATATGGTACACCTATTCGAACCCGGGCATACACCTGTAAAAGCCTGTATTCACATATATAACCATATTAACTCATACACATTCGTTACCCAGAATTTTGATTCATATTTACCTTTTGGTGTCCACGTTAAAATAATATATATTGATGAGGTGGTAGGTAGCAAACTCGTTGGCATCACAAGAAGGTGATGATCATGTGGCATGTCGGTTGCACCAAAGACTTAGCAAGTTACACTAGATTAAATGCTTATGCTGTTTTGATGCAGATTTAATCCAGACTACGAATTAATCGATGGTTCCAGACCGATTAACTAGTCTGTAGCTTCAATGCCCTGCCTCGGCATCAACCACCATACCTTCTAATGATGCCAACTCGGCAGGTAGCAGACAAGTTTGCATCACATAATGGTGTGGCAGTTGATCACCTAAAATGGTGGTTGAGCAGCACTCTTTGTTAAGACTGGACCAAATGCTTGCGCCATTTTGATGCACATTAAATACATACTACTAATCCATGGTCCAAGATGGATTTACTAGTCTGTATAGCTTTGAGGCTTCATGCAACAATAATAACTGTTTTTGTGTTTATTATTATCGTATGAGTGGGATGGATGCAAGATGAAGTAACATTACATATCATAAAAAAAACAAAACATCGACAAAGAAACTTCGAATTTCATCACATTAGTACCAAGACAGTGAGTAATCCTTTTTAATCAGTAAGAAATTGATATAATGACCAATAAGTGAAATTCCATCATATCAGATGAGAAATTCAATTTGACAACACAATGAATGAACGAACGATACTCTAGAATCTAGATGGTGTGACCACAAAGTATCTCAACAATTAATCCACCACCTTAGAGAAAGTGATTTCTTGAAGTTCAAAATATCAGACGATAAGCACGTGAACAATGCAAGTACCAGAGTACGGTAACAAAAAAAGACAATTTCTGAGAACCTCGCACCATCCTGAAAATTGGGTTCGGTCTCATCACATGTTGGAAAATACTGCAACATCAACACATGTTGTCAAAATTATATTTGTAATAATGAAGATAATTGCTGTAACATTAATCAGCCATGGTGGAAGAATCCTGCAAAGGTCCTCGCAGTCGTAAGTGACGGAGATGTCCACCATGAGCTGTCACCTAACAGTCTTCACTCTTTCACAGTTATCAGTATTCACAAGATGCTGGCTGCCAACCATACTGCCGACATTACGTTTCCCTTGCAAGGAAGACGAAGGATGGTGGATTGGGCACGAAACCTCGATGACCACATGATAATCCCCAAGAGTGTGATCAGCAATTTGCCAACAGGTAATCATATGATAGGACAGCTGCAAGAAACTTCTTGCATTTGTGTTGTGGTGTTAAAATGACAACAATCATGACTATGCTCTTTTTAGATTGAGAACTATATTCATTTTTCTGTATCTTGTGAAGAAGCAAAATGTTACTGGTACTTTGATCATATATGCTTGTTCATTATTTACAGCATGTGGAGAGCAGTTGCTCAATTGAGAACATTAAGTCATTGCTGGGTTAAGATTGACTGTCTTCGAAATTTATTTTGATAATACACAGGTAATCAATGATTTTTGTATGTCCCTATATATCAACGATTTTGAAGCTGTGTTGTAGAGCTTTTGGTTCAACGAAATATTACATAGACAACTTAATCATAGGTGGTGGTGTATGTATGACAAAAGGAAGTAAAGGGGGCGGAAGAAGAAAGATTGGGGTGTGTACGCAGAGGTTGGGGAGTACATTTTCGGCAATTTCAGACAGCTCCCCCACCCCCTCCCCAAAAAACAGAAAAAAACGTTATGCTCTGAAACACTGTGCCAAACACCTGCTCTCCCATCTCCACACACACACACACACACACACACACACACACACACACACACACACACACACACACACACACACACACACACACACACACACACACACACACACACACACACACACGCGCGCACACACACATGCACACGCACACGCACACGCACACACATGGACGAAGGTCATGATAAAATTAATGTTGACTAGTTCAGGCCCATAGGGGTGGGCCCATAGGTGAGTGCCAGTATGTGCAGTCCTCTCTCACCCCTTCTCTCTCGCTCCCTCTCTCTCGCCCCCCCTCTCTTGCCCCCTCTCTCGCCCCCTCTCTCGCCCCCTCTCTCTCTCTCGCCCCCTCTCTCTCTCGCCCCCTCTCTCTCTCGCCCCTCTCTTGCCCCCCTCTTTCACCCCCCACTCTCATCCCCCTCTCTCACCCCCTCTCTCTCGCCCCCTCTCTTGCCCCCTCCTCTTTCTTCCCCCTCTCTCCCCCTAGTCTCGCCCTTCCTCTCTCCCCCTTCCTCTCTTGCCCCCACTCTCATCCCCCCTCTCCCGTCCCCCTCTCTCGCAGATATTGGTCGACAGATAAATGGCGTAACTTGGGAACCGCTCGTCCGATTAATATCAAAACCTCAAAAGGCACATCCACGGGTCCCTAGCAATATTCCTGGCAAGTTTCAATCAGATCGGACCAACAATCGTGCAAAGAAAAATAAATAAATTAAAAAATAAATAAATAAACATTAATTGTGACGTCATTCGTGATGTCATAGCACCGTGTCTTGTCATTGTCCTTGAGCACCTTGAGGAAGTATGGGGGGGGGTGCAGATCACAGATAGAGCAGGGGGGAGGGGGGCAAGGCTGGAGAGGAGACAGTATAATATCGAAAGACCTCCGAGCTGCCTCCAGTGAGAGAGTGAGAGACCCAAAGACTTAGCTTCATTGCGGGAGATAACAATGATCATAAAAGCCTTCGTTTCCACACCATGAAGCTGAGCTTGGTATGTGGCAGTAGCACCACCCCAGAGGGGGGAGTAGTACTCTATGAGGCTGCAGATGAAAGCTTTGTAAGTGGTGAGAAGTTCAGGTGTGCCAAGGACTTTGCACGATGGAAGATGCCCAGTCGGAATCTGGCTTTGGAGGTCAGCTTGGAGATGTAGCTTTCCCAGGAAAGATCATGGCAGATATTGAGACTCAAAAGCTTGAATGAAAGGACTTCTTCAAGGGGATTGTTGAGAAAGTAAATGGGGAGAGTTTCCAGATGGTCCTTTCAGAGAGACATGGTGAGGGTGTGAGATTTGCCAGGATTGAAAGACATATTCCCCAAGTGTTGGACCAGCTTGTGATTTTATCTATATCTGCAGAGAGTGAAGAGGATGCTGCTTGTCGATCGGAGGGATGAGAGATGGTACGGCAGTGGGTGGAGTCATCAGCAAAGAGATAAATAGGATTTTCTAGGGAATTTGAGAGATCATTGATGAAAACCAGAAAAAAGCACAGGGCCAAGAACACCGCCTTGATGAACTCCAGCCTGGATGGGAAGAGGATATGCGAGAATTCTATTTCTAGCCATGCATTGACTGCGACAGGATTGGAAGTCTGCAAGGCATGAGTGGAGATTACCTTGGATAGCATAAGGAGAGAATTTTGTGAGCAGTGCAGGATGCCAGACCATATCGAATGCTTGCGATATATCTAGGAAGATGGCTCTGATCTCATGTTTGGCATTGAGGACCTCCATCAATTGTTGGGAAAGTTGAAGCAGCAGGTCAGCGTCAAGTGATCAGGTTTGAATCCAAAGTGATGATCGGAAATCATGCCATTGGAGAAGAGTAAGGATTTGATGTTGGAAGCGATGATGGATTCCATTACCTTGCTGATGATTGGGAGCAGGCTGATTGGTCTGAAGTTTCATGAATCAGTTTGTGCACCTTTTTATGCAGAGCAGTAATTTTTGTTGATTTCCAAGCAGATGGCAGATGACCGGAAGAAAATCAGAGGGTGAATAGAAAAGAGAGAGGGTGAGCAAGAGCAGCAGAACAGGTTTTAAGAACACGAGGGCTGATGCCATCAGGACCGATTGCGGAATCTGAGTCGAGGTTTGACAGCAAGCTTTCCACCTTGTCAGGAGAAAAGGACACGCAGTCCAGGAACAGCTGGGTGTGACTGGGTAAGGTTGGAGCAGACGGGAAAGGGATAGAGGGGGAACATACATCAGAAATGGACTTAACCAAGCACCACTAGTATTTTTAGGAGGGAGACAGGTTTGAGAGTTCAGACTTGAGATTGGAAAAATGTTTCCTTGCTCACCTGATGGGAGACACACACTTGTTCCAAGTTTCGTGGAAGGAAATGAAATTGCCTTTAGTAGGAGTTGCCTTCCATGAGGTGAAGGCAAGTTGTTTTTGGACAACTGCCTTGCCACATGCTTCAGTGTACCAGGGGTGGGTGGAAGAGGAGGACAACTGAAGATGAGATGGGATAAATCTGTGCATGAGATAGAGCAGATTTCTTTGAAAGAATTCCCAGGATGAGTTGATGTAACAGGAAGTAGAAATGGGAGACGAGTCGAGAAGTTTGTTGGCTGCTTGAAGTCCCTGCCAGTTGGCCTGAGTGAAATGCCAGACTCAACGGCGCTGATGTGGTTCTCTATTAACGGCCAGAGAGATGTCCACTTTAGCAAGCATATGGTTAGATGAACCGATTGGAGGAGAAGAAGAACAGCAGATATTTTCTGGGAAATTGGTCAAAATCAAATCCAGAAAATATGGAGTACCGTTGGCTGAGAACTGCATTGGGAACTTGACAGATTGAGTCAGTCCCAATGAGTCGCAGAAATCCTTTGCTGAAGTGCCATGGCAGGTGAGAGAGGTACCCACACCCAGCCAACTGGCATGATGGCAATTGAAGTAACCACATATGAGGAAGAGAGAGTTTGGATGAGTGGATAGAAGTTGGTCCATGTTTTTGGCAAACAAGATGTAAATTGAGTCATCACTGTTTGGTGGATGGTACAACACAAATATAAGCAAGTAGGTGGGAGTGGAGGGGAAGCCAGAACCAGTGGTATCCCTGGGGGTGTGGATGAGTGAGGGCAGTGCATGGAGAGTGAGGGATAGAGGTTTTTTTTTTATTAAAAAGAGCAACTCCTCCACGAGGATGAGGCTTCAGTCTATCATATTGGAGGAGGGAATAACTCAGGAAAGAACTTGAGGAGTCAGAAAAGTCTTGAAGGATGAAAGTTTCTGTTCAGCAGATTGTCTGGTTTGTCAGTGGCATCCTGTATGGAGAGATCAGTTAGGTTAGAGCAAAGGCCTCAGATGTTTGAGGTCCACACTGTAAAGTAAGAGGGAGGGGAGGAGGCTTTGGGTGCAGGGGATGGGAGGGGGGAGGAGGGTAGAATGAGGAAGGAGAGGTGGTGGGACGGGAGTTGTTGACGGTGTGTCTGAGATTGCAGAAGAGCTAGGGGAGAGGGTTAGATGGGGAGGACAAATGGCGAGGTGGTGAAGGGATGAGTCATATTGGGAAGTGATAAGAGAAGGGGCAAAGGAAAGTAGGGAATGAGTTGGAAGAGAGAGTGTGGTGGAAGGAGTAAGCGTTATGGATATGAGGGAGGACAGCTTTGAGAAGGGGGGGGTGAGAGCAGGGAGATTTGAAAGGAAGGGATGGGGGGAATTGAGGGAGAAGGATTGGGGGAGCTTTTGAGAAGGGTGAATGGGAAGCTTGGAGGGGAAGAGTGAGAGAGGTTTGCTTTTTTAGTTGGAGGTGGCTGGTTTGAGAGGGAGGGGTAAAGTGAAGCTTTGAAGGAGAGCGGAAATGATGAGAGCAGGCACAGCCATGGGGGAGGATGAAGAAGGGAGAGGGAGGGCAATGGGAAGGATGAGACTGAGCAGTGGTATTGTGGAGATGGAAGCGGGTGGGGGGGGGTCAAAAATTGAGGGTGTGGGCAGAGGGGGAGCTGTGATGAGATTTGAGGATGTGGGTAGAGGGGGAGGCAGCTTTGAAAAGGGGAGTGATGGGGGAGATTAGAAAGGGAGTGGTGAGGGGGGACCATTGAGGGGAGAATAGTGAGGAGGAGAATTAAGGGAAAAAGGTGAGGGGAAGCTTTTGGAGGAAAGAGAGTGATATTTATGTTGAAGAGTGAGGTGGTGGCTGAATTGAGATGTAAGGATGAGAGGGAAGCTTTGAGAGGGAGCAGAGATAATGGGAGCAGGCACGGTCATGGGGGAGGAGGGAGAAGGGAGGGTGGGGAGATGGGAAGGATGAGACTGGGTCTCGGTAAGGTAAAGCTGGGAGCAGAAGGGGAGGAGGAATAAGATTGCGGGGGGGAGGGGGGTTCGGGGTGGAGAGGGGAACGTGTGATGAGAGGAAAGAGTTGAAATATTGAGGAGTGCACTGAATGGGAGAGTGAGATACTTGTTCGGTTGGGGAATGGAGCCCATGGATGTGTGAAAACCATACAGTTTGGGATACTTGATTAGGAGCTGTTATTAAAGCAGGGGGTAGTGGAGAGGAGCGAAGAGAGGAGGTAGGATGGGGTGCAAGATGGGAGGAGTAAGGAGATGGTATAACAATGGAGGAGAGAGGAGGAGGTATATTTAAGGATGTGGGATGAATTTGCACTGAAGTTGGGGGAAAAAAATAACGAATTGAAGACGAACATGCATTTCAAAATGGGATTTTAAATTTGTGGGTCAGAGATTTGTTTAAATCCATTGGAGGATGGATGAAGTTCAGAAAAATTGAGAGAATGAAGGAAGCGTTGTAACAGATGGAATTTTTCGACACAGGATGAAAGAAAGGTCGAAAAGAACTCGTGTCTGAAGAAGGAGAAGAGCACGGCGGAGAGATGAAGTCAAAAAAATTTGAGAAACTGTTTTTGTTTTTTTTTTAAGGTGAGGGAAGAGGGAGCAGAGTAAAGGAAGATTTTTGAAGAAAAAAATTGTGAAGGTGAGTGGTGAGTACCTACACGATCAAAGTGGGATTTGAAATGTGGAAGGGAAGGAAAATGGAAGAGGAAAAGTCTGTCGAGAAGTCACGTGGATACGGGAGGGAAAGTTGAGAAGGAAAATGATTCTTATTTTATTGTGTTTTAATCTTTTTTTAATATATATTTAGACATAAACAGAGGGAATAGTTGGGAGGAATTGAGGAAGTGATGGAGGGATTGTGGGGAAGAAAAACTGAAGGTGATAAGGAGAAAATACAACCAACAGATCGTGCACACAGACTGGAAGAAGGGTAGGCCTCATTGAAACCCGATATGAAAAGACAATGAAAATTCAACAAATAGCACAAGTTTTACGACAAGACCGAAATAGAAACACAGACGAAACAGAGATAACAAAAAGCAGTAAAAATCTGACAAAAAACAACCGGAAAACTTATCTTTGAGAAAGTCGGCAGAGACTCCGAAGAGGAACCGCCACCGTTGCTACTTAAGTACAAAAAGAAAAGACGGCATTGCTCATTGAGGTTTCAGTACCCAGCACCCTTGGCCGAAACAACACAGATATCAAGGAAATGACCAAATATCAGGATTTCAAAAATGAAGTCAAATAATCCTAGAGGTTGAAGAGTACCGAAATTTTAACAGTGATAATTGGAGCCATGAGATTGACAAAGAAGTACCATATAAAGATCCTAAAAATTGTTCCTGTGACTATTACTACAAACAAACTACAGTTGGAAACTGTTCGGGGGATCAGTGACGATCCTGGAAAGAGTCCTCACGACAAAACTTTGAGAAAAACAAAACTTCATAGCTTGATCCATGAATCGTGATCCCTTGCCAAAATGGAAATGGATATTTCGAGCCTTCAGAGAACTCAGTTTCACCTTCTGAAACTCACCTGTGGAGATAACAACCAACAACACATGCACACACACACACACACACACACACACACACACACACACACACACACACATAGTTACATTTGTGAATGGGTAGATATTACCACAGAGCATATAGGAATGTATTGAGTAGCATGGTCCTTGTATGGGTAGTTAGTCAATGTTGATGAAATAAGTTGGGAAACGTTAGTTTAAGAATTGTCTTGTTTGAATGTGCACCATACAGGGGTAGTGCGTGGTAATAATTAGTTAGGGATTATGGAAAGGAAATTGTGTGTGAAATGAGAAAAAGAGGGTGGAGCTAATCGGGCAATTGGTCTGAGGATAACGGAGAACACGGCTGGGAGTTTTTAACGTATGCGAGCCTGAGGAGAGAACCATCAACGTGTGAGGAGTTCTGAGGACAAAAAAAGAGCGCTTTCTCCATGGAGGTCATCCTGCCTGCCTGTTTTCGTCCTGTTCCTGTTCATCCTGCCTACTTGCCTCTGTCCATTTTGTCTTTCCTGCCCTACCCTGTTCTGTCGACCTGCCCATGTGTCTTCATCTTCTCATTATCCTGCTCATTGCCTCCTCATCGCCTGTTCATCCCCACTACCACCAGACCTGTCTCCAGTTTTTGTCCCTTTTCCCCATCAGTGAGTCTGGTGTGTAGCACCATAGTTTTTAGATCCTCGTGGACGATCTCGAAGTCTTACTCACGTTGTTGTTCTTGTGGACTTTTTTGTTTCACAGCCTACAGTTTTCATCGAAACTTCCTGAAACTTGGCGTATATATGTATAAATACCCTGCGCAGACAGTAACCATCTCCGATTTTGGAAATTCTTCTTAGAAAAAAGTTGACATATCGCCGCTAATGGAAATCGCCTATACCATTATCTCCGAACTCGGCAAGCTGTTTGAATTTTGTTTGCGGGAATCAAGCTGGGCATTAGCACAGGTAATTTATCGCAAACCTGCTACATCACAATGACGTCATATTCGTTTTATGACGTCATCATAAAGAGGATGAGGATTTTAGCTCATTCGAACTTGTTTTTCTCATCGTACATAATTATTTATTGTCGATTTTGTGTTCCCCTTTCTTCCCCACCACAACTCGCCATCGTATCCCTCGGCCAGTCAATCATCCCTGTTTCTTTTTATTGTGTTTACGGGAAATAAACCTGTTAGTTTTACAAGAGCTAAGGTTTTTGTGTGTCTCCTCACGACCAGTAGATGCATTGTCCACCGTTAATTTGGAACGTCTCCACAGGAGTTAAGCCGCTCGGAATATCGTGGGATTTTACCCTCCCGCCATGACGAGCTCGAAGTTAGTTGAACCGTGGACGATATATATATATATATATATATATATATATATATATATATATATATATATATATATATATATATATATATATATATATATATATATATATATATATATAATATAACACGTTTTTGCAGGTGGGATGATCCATTGTGATTATTAAAAATGCACAGCCAACCAAAATGACCCAAACTAGACCAAACTTGTGCCTATTTTAATACAAGCTGGCATGAGCCGATGAAATCTCAGGCGACGTTTCTTTCATGACACGCAAACTTTTTCAAAGCCCAGTGAACAATCGAGTCTGTGGACCTGCTTTATTCTGCCTTGTGTTTATCCTCTTCTGGTCCAACACACTGACTCTTAGAGTGGAAAAACAAAATTATTACTTTTCTCCCTGTTGTTCATGCTAATCCTCCTGGATTCATTGTCTGCTCTTTCTGCATCTGTTTCCTGCATGACCTGGTAAAATATGTGTGCATTCAAACTTGTCAAGTTATGGGGCATGTATTGTTCATCCAGGTTAGTCCTCCTTGGTGATGCTATCTGGTCACTAGGTCCTGTTGTCGATGGGGTTGGAATGTGGGTGGAGCGAGTCGGTAAAGTTGGAATGTAACCTCGGTGAAGGTTGTGTCATGGGGCGTCACCGTCATCTGTTGTGGAGTGATTGGTGTGTCCTCTGGGCTCAATGTTCTCGGCTTGTTGTCGGTCATTTTGTGGTCCACACTGTTCCCGTTTTTGGAGTTTGCATAAACCACTTTCTGCTTTTTGGATCAAGGGATAGTACTGAGCAGGAAGTTTTAATGTTTCTTCTGTTAATCTGTCATTCTGTGCTTCAGCATGTCAATATTCCAAAATTAGTTGGCGGTGTTTGTTTGACATAAAGTCCAGGATCTGTGTGTTGCTTCCATCATAAGTGTAACCAGAACATATGCAATGCCTTGCGATGGCTGATTGTGAAGGCTTTCTTAGCCGTGTATCTCTGGTATTCTGATTTATCCTTAGTTTTAAATTTCTTCCCGTTTCCCCTGCATAAGCAGTGCCACATGCACATTTTGTACGATATACTGTACCACATCTGATCTGTCCCCAAATGGTACTTTATCTTTCATTTTAGTAATGGCTTGACAAATGGTGGAGGGATTTGTATGCTACCCGGATTTGTGCACTGTGTATGATTTTGCCTATCTTCTCTGATAACACCGGGTAATATGGTAAGGCGCAGAAACCAGACTTGTCTTCTTCTTCTTCTTCCTCCTCTTCTCTTTGTTATATCCTCTTGAGTTTATTTTGTCATATCCATTTAGTCACCGGATAACAAGACAGGGTACCCATCAGACCACACACACACACACATACACAGGGAGACAATTTGGAGGGGCAGGGTGGCATCAGCCGACCGGTATGTACATCACCGTCACCCTCCCCATCTTGGTACCGCTCTACGGAATGGGCCCCACACTGCTCTCCACAACCAAGGGTCCATGAGCTCCATCGGGAGAACAAACCACAGCATCCAGGACCAGGGAAGAAGTGAGGGCAATGCAGAGCGTCCAGGACCAGGGCAGAAACGAGTGTGATGACCAGGGCAGAGAGAGAGAGAGAGAGTGAGTGAGGTGATGAGCACAGCTTTATTGCCCCTGGAAGAAGCGGGGCCAATGAGCTACACGTCAGATCTTCCGAGGCAGCCTGGGAAAAGCTATTGGGCCACGTCAGATCCTATGAGCCGGCCCCATGCCAGCCATTAGAGGGTTCCCTTGCAACCCTGCCAATTCTGCTGCCCGGCTGGATAACCACCCATTTGGTCTTTCCGGCTGTAATCAGGAACAGAACTCCGCATTTACAGTAGCATTGGGAAGCCTGGTCTTGGCTTAGTGGTTATGGTGGTGGCTTGGAATCTTTGGGACCTGAGTTCAAGCCCTGTTGGCCGCTGAATTAAATGCACCAGGAAGTTGACTCAGCCTGTCATCCTTCTGAGGTCGGCAAAATGAGTACCAGTGTACTTGCAAGGGGGCAATGCATCAGTGGCATAGCCGTGTCCCAACCAATGATGCAACCAGCAACCATAGGCTGCACTCGGTAGAGAGGGAGAGAGAGAGAGAGTGAGAGAGAGAGAGTGAGAGAGTGAGTGAGAGAGTGAGAGAGTGAGTGAGAGAGTGAGAGAGTGAGTGAGAGAGTGAGAGAGAGAGAGAGTGAGTGAGTGAGTGAGAGAGAGTGAGAGAGTGAGAGAGAGAGAGAGAGAGTGAGAGTGAGTGAGTGAGTGAGAGAGAGAGAGAGAGAGAGAGAGAGAGAGAGAGAGAGAGAGAGAGAGTGTGAGAGAGAGAGAGTGTGAGAGAGAGAGAGAGTGAGAGAGTGAGAGAGAGTGTGTGAGAGAGAGAGTGAGAGAGTGAGAGAGTGAGAGAGTGAGAGAGTGAGAGAGTGAGAGTGAGAGAGAGAGAGAGAGAGAGAGAGAGAGAGAGAGAGAGAGAGAGAGAGAGAGAGAGAGAGAGAGTGAGAGAGGGAGAGAGTGGGAGAGTGAGAGAGTGAGAGAGTGAGAGAGTGAGAGAGTGAGAGAGTGAGAGAGTGAGAGAGTGAGAGAGTGAGAGAGTGAGAGAGTGAGAGAGACAGAGACACATTTGCAAAATCCCTTTTTACCCCCATGCATGCGGGACGAACCCCACATGTCTAAAGATGTCCACAGCACCAATCTCGGGAATGGGGAAATAATTTCAGGAACGCTGGGTCGTGTCCTGCTCTATTTGCTGGTTGTGTTCAGGAGGAGGAGAATAAACAGGAATTAGAGGAATAAAATACAATACAGGGGTAGACTGCAATAAACTGTATTACAAGGTAGACGTCCATACAGACAAACAGACACACAAGGACTTTGTAGGGCTTTAAACAATAAATGGGAAATTGAGAATTTGGTGCACTTTCCAGAATGCTGGTGTTATTTGAACACGTTGAATGCCATGGCAGTAAAAATGCACACCCTCCACAATGACGGCAATCACGGTACACGTTATCACGCACTGATTGTTCTATTTTATCCCAGCGTGTTGCGAGGGTGCGCTAACTACCCAACCCACCCCATTTAATTCCATAATAACCCCCAAAGGGAAGGCACTATTCTTAACATTCATTACGGAAATAACTATTCTAAGAGGCTACTTGCTGTGTGCATTTCAATCTCGGCATGCGTTTTACAAAACTGCAACAATATATATATATATATATATATATATATATATATATATATATATATATATATATATATATATATATATATATATATATATATATATATATATATATACATATATATATATAGCAGTACTCCATCAATCTGTGGATGGCAGCCTTGTCGGTAGACAGGAATTCAGGAGGGCCAAGGAAGGACTTTGTATGACAGAGGATGCCCGTCGGCTGCTGTCATTGAAGGCCAGGTTGGAAATGTGGCTTTCCCAGGAAAGATCATCACAGATAGTGAGACCAAGAAGCTTGAAAGAAAGGACTTCTTCCAGAAGATTGTTGAGAAAATAGATGGGGGGGGGGGAGGGGTTCCAAATGTTTCTTTCGGAGAGACATAGTGAGAGTGTGAGATTTGTCCGGATTGAAAGACATGTTCCACATGTTGGATCTTCCCAGATTTTACCCAGATCTGCAGAGAGGGAAGAAGCTGCTGCTTGCCGGTCTGAGGGATAACAGATGGTACGGCAGAGGGTGGAGTCATCAGCAAAGAGATAAAGACGATTTTCCAGTGAGTCGGAAAGATCATTGATGAAAAACATAAAAAGAAAAGGGCCCAGAACACTGCCTTGAGGAAGTTCAGCATGGACAGAAAGAGGGGATGAAAGAACTCCAATTACAGCCACACATTGGCTGCGACAGGAGAGGAAGTTTGCGAGCCAGGAGTGGAGATGGCCTTGGATACCATAGGAAGAGAGTTTGGTGAGCAGGGCAGGATGCCAGCCTATGTCAAAAGCACGTGATATGTCTAGGGATATGGCTACGATTTCACGTCCAGCATTGAGGACCTCCATCCATTGTTGGTAGAGCAGAAGCAGGATATCCAGGGTAGAGTGACCAGGTCTGAAACCAAATTGATGATGAGAAATCAAGCCATTGGAGAAGAGGAAGGATTTAATGTCTGAAGCGATGATGGATTCCATAACCTGATGATTCGGAGAAGGCTGATGGGTCTGCAGTTGCAGGGATCTGTTTTTGCCCCTTATTTATGCAGGAGAGTAATGTTTGCTGATGTCTAAGCAGATAGCAGATACCCTAGGGCAAATGAGAGGGTGAATAGAACACAGAAAGGGTGAGCAAGAGCAGAGGAGCAGGTTTTTAGGACACTTTAGCTGATGCCATCTGGACCGGTTGCAGAATCTGAGTCGAGGTTTGACAGCAAGCTCTCCACTTTGTCAGAAGTATCGGACACAGAGTCCAGGGACAGTTGTGTGCATCTGGGTAAGGAGGGTGCAGAAAGTGATGGGTTTCAGATGCAAGATTTAGATGCAAACAGCGAGTTTAAGCATTCAGCCTTTTCACATGCGGTATCAGCAGTGTGGCCATTTGAGGTAAGGGAGGGGATGGAGCGGGAACATACGCCAGAAGCAGATTTGATTAGATGCCACCAGGATTTGGAGGAGGGAGAAAGTGTTCAGACTTGAGCTGAGAAAGATGTTGTTGTCTGGCTCTCCTGAGGGAAGATACACACTTGTTCCAAGCTTTATGAAAGGAACTGAGATTACCCTCAGTTGGGTTTTCTTTCGATGAGGCAAAGGCAAGTTGTTTCAGGACAACTGCCTCGCCACAAGCTTCAGTGAACTATGGGCGGTAGGACAACTAAAGACGAGAGGGGATATATCTATGCATGAGGTCGAGCAAGTTCCTTTGAAAGAATTTCCAGTATGAGTTGATGTTGGAGTAAGTAGCAATGGGAGACCAGTCTAGAAGTTTGATGGCTAATTGGAGACCCTGCCAGTTGGCCTGCATGAAATTCCAGACTCGACGTTGCTTAGGTGGATCTCTGATTAGAGCGAGAGATGTTCACTTTGACAATGACGTGGTCAGAAGATCCGATTGGAGCGAAGGAAGAACAGCAGACATTTTCAGGGAAATTTGTCAAAATCAGATCCAGAATTGATGGAGTAACAATGATTGAGATCCGGGTCGGGAAGTTGACCAATTGAGTCAATCCCAATGAGTCGCAGAACTCTTTTGCTGAAGTTCCATGACAGGTGAGAGAAGTAGACACACCTCGCCAATTGGCATGATGACAATTGAAGTCTCCACATATGAGGAAGAGAGAGTTTGAATGAGAAGATAGAAGTTGGTCCATGTTTTCGGACAGTGAGGTGTAAATGGAGTCATCACTGTTTGGAGGAACTTACAGTACACATATAAACATGAGGTGGGAGTGGAGGGAAGCCGTACCAGAGATATTCCTGGGGGTGTGGGGGAGTGATGGCAGTGCATGGAGTGTGAGCAATAGAGTCTCTGATGAAGAGAGTAACTCTGCCGCCAGGACGAGGCTCAGGTCTGTCATACCAGAGGAGGGAATAACCTGGGAGAGAGACTTGGGAGTCAGAGACATCTTGAGGGAGGAAAGTTTCTGTTTGGCAGATTATGTCTGGTTTGTCAGTGGCAACCTGTATGGAAAGACCTGTAAGGTTTGAGTGAAGGCCCCGGAAATTTGAGGTCCACACTGTTCATGAAGAGGGAGTGGAGGAGGCTTTGGGTGCAGGGGATGGGAGGGGAGGGGGAGGGTAGGACAAGGGTGGGGGTGAGGAGGTAACGAGAGTTCTTGAAAGAGTGTGGGGGATTGCAGCATAACTAGGGTAGGAGGCCGGATGAGGAGGAGAAAAGCCTCTGTGGTGCTCGGGAGAGGCGGGAAGGGCAAAAGAGGGGACAGAAGGAAGGTGAGGATTTGAGGAGGTGGAGTGATGAGATGGAGGTGTGAGGGCAGGGGAAGGAGGCAGCTTTGTGGATGTGAGGGGGGGGAAACTTTGAGAAGGGTGAGTGAGGGGATGAATGGTGGTAGAAGGGTGAGTGGGGAGAGTTGAAGGAGAAAGGTGAGGGGGGAGTTTTTCAGAAAAGTGAGAGGGAAACTTGGAGGGAGAAGTGTGATGGTTGCTTTGAGAGGGAGGGGTGAGAGGGGTGAGTTGGCACTGAAGATTGAAAAAAAGAATGGTTGATGGAAAGAGAACATTCATAGCAAACTGGGTGTTTTTAAAAATATTTTTAGGTTAGAGATGCAATTAAAGACATTTCTTGAGGGATGCAATGAAGGCGAATGAAGAGAATGGAGAGAAGAAATGCAGTAACAGTTGGATTTTTTTTGGCAAGGTATTAATGAAAGGTCGAATTGAGAGAAGTCTGTTAAAATAGTGGAAGAGTAGTGCATTATGATACAATAATGAGTATCACACGTGTGAAAGAGGAGGATGAAGCATTATAAGACATTATGATTTTTATTATTATTTTTTTATTATTATTATTTTTTTTGAGAGAGAGAGATTGTTTTCATCAGATTTGGTCATGGAAAGGTTGTCGAAAAAATTGAGGTGAATGGTGAATTTGGATCAGTAAACGCAGAGGGTAGAAACAATTGGTGTGGTTACGGGAGAAGCACGTGGCTATGGGAGGTGTATAGTCAAAAGTGGATTTATTTCTTTATTTTAAATAAGGATTGCGTAACATTTGGAAAAGGGAAGGGTGAAGTAAAATCGTGGAGGTGTATGGTGAATTTGGAACTGCAAACGCAGAGTGAAGCTGCTGGGTCGATGAAAAGTATCAGGAAGAGGGTATGGAGAGACATGTGGTTACAGAAGGTGTATATATCGAAAGTATACAAGGAAAATTATTAATTTTTGATGGATTATTGAAGATTAGGTAAGTTTTGGGAATGGTAGGTTGTAGGAAGAAATTGCAAAGGCAATGGAGAGAGTGGGTCAGCTTCGGTCAGAATGATTCGGTCAGAATGACGGACGTGAATGGCTCGCTTAGAATGACAGAGCATGAACGGCTCACTCGGAATGACGGAGCGTGAACGGCTTGCTCAGAATGACGGAGCGTGAACGGCTCGCTCGGAATGACGGAGCGTGAACGGCTCGCTCGGAATGACGGAGCGTGAACGGCTCGCTCGAAATGACGGAGCGTGAACGGCTTGCTCAGAATGACGGAGCGTGAATGGCTCGCTCGGAATGACGGAGCGTGAACGGCTCGCTCGGAATGACGGAGCGTGAACGGCTCGCTCGGAATGACGGAGTGTGAACAGCTCGCTCGGAATGACGGAGCGTGAACGGCTCGCTCGGAATTATGGAGCATGAACGGCTCGCTCAGAATGACGGAGCGTGAACGACTCGCTCAGAATGACGGAGCGTGAACGACTCGCTCGGAATGACGGAGCGTGAACGACTCGCTCGGAATGACGGAGCGTGAACGGCTCGCTCAGAATGACGGAGCGTGAACGGCTCGCTCGGAATGACGGAGCGTGAACGGCTCGCTCAGAATTATGGAGCGTGAACGGCTCTCTCAGAATGACGGAGCGTGAACGACTCGCTCAGAATGACGGAGCGTGAACGACTCGCTCAGAATGACGGAGCGTGAACGGCTCGCTCGGAATGACGGAGCGTGAACGACTCGCTCAGAATGACGGAGCGTGAACGACTCGCTCAGAATGACGGAGCGTGAACGACTCGCTCAGAATGACGGAGCGTGAACGACTCGCTCAGAATGACGGAGCGTGAATGGCTCACTCAGAATTATGGAGCGTGAACAACTCACTCAGAATGACACAGCAGGTCAAAAGCTTCTGCTGTGAGTGAATGATTTGGTCAGAATAACATAACACAGTTGTTGTTGGTGTTGTTGACTTTAATCCGCACTGTAGCAAAAAAGCATTATCAGATCAAGTGGGACATGTATATTATATTGTAATGTATATATATATATATATATATATATATATATATATATATATATATATATATATATATATATATATATATATATATATATCTTCTTCTATATATATATATATATATATATATATATATATATATATATCTCTTCTTCTTCTTTCGGCTGCTCCCGTTAGGGGTCGCCACAGCGGATCATCTGTATGATCTGCATAGTGATTTGGCACATGTTTTACGCCGGATGCCCTTCCTGACGCAACCCTGGTCGCCTCTTACGACACAGGGATATGGTACACCTATTTTAACCGTGGTATACACCAGTCCAGTAGACTGGTACTCATTTCGCCGACCTCGGAAGGATGACAGGCTGAGTCAACCCCTTGGTGTATTAATTCAGTGGCCCAACGGGGCTTGAACTCAGGACCTCTTGGATCCCAAGCAGCTGCCCTAACCACTGCGCTCAACACCAGGCACCAACACCATATATATATACATATACATACATATATATACATACATATATATACATATATATATACATATATACATATATATATATATATATACATATATATGTATGTATGTATATGTATATGTATATATATATATATATATATATATGTATATGTATATATATATGTATATGTATATGTATATGTATATATATATATATATATATATATATATATATATATATATATATATATGTATGTATATATATATATATATATATATATATATATATATATATATATATATATATATATATATATATATATATATATATATATATATATATATATATATATATATATATATATATATATATATATATATATATATATATATATATATATATATATATATATATATATATATATATATATATATATATATATATATATATATATATATATATATATATATATATATATATATATATATATATATGTATATATATATGCTTGCACAAGCTTGCACACTAAAAACTCGGCTCGCCGTCACACGAGCCCTATGAAATTGCTGTGGCACTTAGCGGACATTCCGACAATGTTTGGGAAGTCTTGGCGTTCCATATAATAGTACCACTTCATTTTGCACAATGCGTATTTTTGTCATTCCCCGTGTACGGTCTGTCGTCTGCTACCAGCTATATTGTACTGTTATCCCGTGCATGTGCACAGGTATCGCTAGTATATGTATATATATATATATATATATATATATATATATATATATATATATATATATATATATATATATATATATATATATATATATATATATATATATATATATATATATATATATATATATATATATATATATATATATATATGTTGTACATGAAAATAAGACCTAATCGTGTTTCTCAGCCATAATTGGAGGAAATAACAAAATAACAAATCAGCATCAGCTCTCACCTTACAAGTTACCCAAGGTGGTGACGATTATATATATTGACCCCTCCCATGCTCTTCTTGCTGAAGAAAGCTGCATGAAACAACCATGAAAAGTTATGCAAATTATGCCCTTTACTGTTTCAAACTCAACCCGGGTTCCTCTACCGCTGCAAAATATTCACATGTAGTACATTTGGGAGAATCCCAATGCTACACACACCTCTCAGCCGCTTCTCACATCCAAATGCTACTCACCCCTCGACCAGTTTCTTCACTTATTGCCGATTCTTCTATGACAGCACAGACAGAAACATGCACCACCGAGGCTCCCAAGCATGTCCCACGTACAATATCATTAGCATTCAACAAATACATCTTAACAATTAAGTAGCTAATACTCTGGGTTCCCTGCATTTTGGGGTGATATGAGGAATAGATCTCTGAAATATGAAGCAAAATCTTGAACGTTTTTTGAAATATCACATGCACAAGCCAAGTTACCTATTACACAATTTCGGTGTACCGATTACACAATCCGTGTAATTTCAGACAACACAGATGTATTCATATTGCTGTTGCATTTTTACCAACTGAAGGAACTGGCATGCAACCTTGTGATGGCTGGTACAAGTCATGACAGATCGTCTGTGGACATCAAGGCGACAGTGCAGACACATGCACATATTGTCACCCAAGTTCTGGCAGCACATGTGGTGTCTGGATGTGACACAGTTGCCTACCTGTGGGGTATCGGAAAAGGCACAATTGTGACATACCTCAAAGATGGTCGTCAATTACATTATCTTGGTGATCTTGATGCAGAATTACCAGATGTCATATCTGAAGCAACTGCCTTCATTGCTGCTTGCTATGGATCCCAAGAAACAGAAGACATGTCAGCTATTCCATTTGATGTCTGGTCTTCAAAGACGGCTAACAAGAAGCTGACATCAGCACCAGAGTTTAAAACTCTACCACCAACCACTGTGGCTTTCATCCAACACGTTCTCAGGGTGCATTTGCAGGCAGCAATATGGCAGGTTGCATTGGATCCAGACCCACCATTGATCGATCCAACGAGTCATGGATGGTCACATGAAGAAGTGTCAAGCATGTTGCTCCCTGTGTCTCTGCCTCCGGATGTCATCAGAGCTCCTGATAATGTTCTCAAGATGATCAGGTGTGAGTGCAGCTCAGTGCGACCCTGTGCAACGAATAGATGTAGTTGCTCTGCCGCCAGGCTCTCCTGTTCATTGTTCTGTGGCTGCCATGGTATGGAGGAATGGCAGAACGACCAAACAAAGTCTGTATCAGCAAGCGAAGCTGTGGAACTTGAGTGAACACTAGTTATTTGATTTATTCAACTGTCTTGTATGTGAGATTGAGTAAAAGAAAGATTGAGTGAAAGCAGAATGAAAGAAGTTCATCAGCAACCAATCAGTGTATTCATAGTTGATAACATGTACAGACCCCTTTTTGGATTTGAATTTGTGTAAAATTTGTGTAAACCTTGCTTATTACATTTATTTGGTTATGTGTTAATCTAATTAATTATAGTTTGTAGTTACCTAATCATTGTATTACTCAACTGTACTGTTGGAAATAAAGATATACAATACAATACAGTATACTGTTTACCACTTAAATTAGGTTCATATAGATTTTGGGCATAGTTACGGCTGAAAATAGTTCGGTCGATATTTTTTGTCAAAATATTATATCTAAAGAGAAAAATTGCAATATAGACTATTATTATGAGTTGTATGGTTTATTTAAACATATCAGTGTATTCCTTGACCCCCAAAACATAGGGTTTGCCACTGAAATCGGGTTCATATCTCGATTTTTGTCCGAGTTCCGGCCAAAAAACGGTTTTGATGGCGGCCATTTTGAATTTTGCTCCTAAAAAAAATTGCTCAAGCGTGACAAAGTGGAATCACTCGGATTTGAGTTTAGTATAGTCTATGTTACCAGAATCTGCAATAAAATTGTGTATGTACTCCAAAACACGGTTTAGCCAATAGCTGTCAGACCATTATATTTATGATCCGTCTCGACTTCCGGTTCTGGGTTTGGAGCATTGGCAAGTCTCCTTCGGGGCTCCCTGCTGACGATCTCAAAGTTAAGTGTCCGGTCGTTATCTATCCCGTTTTAACTGTTTATTTTCTCACCTACATGTTACTGTGTGTTCCTAGTTCGGTTTTGTTTCAAAAATCATGCTATTTTGTGAGATTTCGTTGAACTTGTCTTAGTGGGTGCTTGAGGCCTATCCTTGAGGCCTGAGGCCTACCATTTGTTCCCCTCAGTGTACGATCATGTTTATTTGTTTTTTCTCCCCATTATTTAAATTTCAATCTTTCCCACTTTCATATATATATATATATATATATATATATATATATATATATATATATATATATATATATATATATATATATATATATATATATATATATATATATCGTCCCCCATCCCAACTAATCACTCTATTTCTTATCTTTAAAAAAAAAAAAAAAAAAAAAAATGCAACCTTTCTCTGATTCTTCTTCTTCTTCTTCTTCATCTTCTTCATCTTCTTCTTCTTCATCTTCTTCATCTTCATCTTCATCTTCATCTTCATCTTCCTCGATTTTTTTTCTACAACACTTCCATCACCTAATCTGTTGAAAACTCTCTCTCAAACATTAATAATAATAACAAAAACGATCTCTTATGATGCTTCATCTTCCTCTTTCACACGTGTGGTACTCTTTACTATATGAGAATGCACGACTCTTCTGCTATTAAAACAGACTGCTCTCAATTCGACCTTTCCTTCATACCTTGCCTAAAAAAATCCAACTGTTACAGCGTTTCTTCTCTCCATTCTCTGAATTCGCCTTTATTGCATCCCTCAAGAAATGTGTTCAATCGCATAACTAACCTAAAACTTTAAAAAAAACCCAGTTTGCTATGAATGCTCGCTTTCCATCAACCATTCTTTTTATCCAACTTCAGTGCCAACTCACTCCTCTCAACCCTCACTCTCAAAACAACAATCCCACTCTTCTCCCTCCAAGCCTCCCTCTCACCTCTCTCAAAAACTCCCTCCTCACCTTTCTCCCACCATTCATCCCCCTCACTCATCCCTCCCAAAGTTTCCCCCCCTCCCATGCACAAAGCTGCCTCCTTCCACTGCCCTCTCACCTCTATCTCTTCACTCCACCTCCTCAAATCCTCAACCGCCTTCTTCCCCCTCTCTTGTCCCCCCTCTCCCCCAGCACCACAGAGCCTTTTCTCCTCCTCATTCGGACCCCTCCCCAAGCTATTCTGCAATCCCCACACTCTTTCAACAACACTCCTTACCTCCCCCCCCCCTCGTCCCTTGTCCCACCCTCCCCCTCCACCCCCACCCCTGCACCCAAAGCCTCCTCCCCTACCTCTTCATTAAAAGTATGGACCTCAAATATCCGGGGCCTTCGCTCAAACCTTTCAAATCTTTCCATACAGGTTGCCACTGACAAACAAGACATAATCTGCCTCACAGAAACGTTCCTCCCCCAAGACGTGTCTGACTCCCAAGTATCTCTCACTGGTTACTCCCTCCTCCTGTATGACAGAGCTGAGCCTCGCCCTGGTGGAGGAGTTGCTCTCTTCATCAAACACTCTATTCCTCACTCTCCATGCACTGCCCTCGCTCCCCCACACCCCCAGGAATACCTCTGGCTACGGCTTCCCCTCAACTCCCACCTCATGTTTATATGTGTACTGTACCGTCCACCTAACAGTGATGACTCCATCTGCACCTCACTATCTGAAAACATGGACCAACTTCCATCTTCTCATCCAAACTCTCTCTTCCTCATATGTGGTGACTTCAATTGTCATCATGCCAGTTGGCTAGGTGTGGGTACCTCTCTCACCTGTCATGGCACCTCAGCAAAAGCTTTCTGCGACTCATTGGGACTGACTCAATCGGTCAACTTGCCTACCCGGATCTCAACCAATGGTACTCCATCTCGCCTGGATCGAATAAGAATTGACTGAGTTATGCCGAAAACCGCATATTTTTCAAGGGCGTGATCCCCCCCCCCCCGACATTTTACCCCAACCGGTGACATGTGTTCTGACGTCATTGTGTCACAAGATTGGGCATTAAATTCTGAACATTTTGGTGCTGGGTTCATGTAAAGCGGACAAGAATTGACCGCATTATGACAAAAACCGCATATTTTTCAAGGTCGTGACCCCCTGACCTTTGACCCCTAACCGGTAACAAGAGTATGGGCGTCATTGTGTCATATTGCATATCACAAGATGAGGCGTTGAATTCTGAACATTTTGGCGTTAGTTGCATGCAAATTGAATAAAAATTGACCGTGTTGTCGTAAAAAGACGATTTTGACCTTTTCGTGACCTTGACTTGACCTTTGACCCGAACGATCCCAAAATCTAATCGAATGCTTCCTGGCTAATAACCAATCATCCCACCAAATTTCATGCAATTCGGTTTAATACTTTTTGAGTTATACGAATCACAAGATTACAAATAAATAAATAAATACACCCTGACCAAAACATAACCTTTCGCAGAATGCGAAGGTAACCAGTTCCCCACACTCATACCAATAACAAAAAAAGTAGTGGCGGCGAAGGTATGCGCTTTATGAGTGCCCGTTCTAGTTTCTTATGTTTTCAGGGTCGCTGATATTGATAATCATACTTTTAAACTCGTACAGGTCAACCAGACTGCCCCAGGATGCATATTGCGATAACATCAGCACAAAAATGTGAGCGTGACCATAATTTCAAAGAATCAACTTAAGATATCACAAATTTCCGTAAACTACTACTTTAATCATCACATAAACATCTCCTCAACATTCAAAGCACTTTTTTCAGCAATATATCGACATCGACAGAAACAGTCCTCTGGTTTGACAGCATTTCTGATAGATGTTCTCAGTTCGTCTAGACTGAACTTCTCAAACGTGAAAGTTTTTGTTCCGTCGGTACATTTCACTCTATGCTTCTGGCGTATATCGGGTGCCACTGTCGATCTAAGGCAGCCTATTTCCTTGAGTAGTTGTGATTCATTAAGTCTCTCAATAGAGTCAAGGGAAATAGCAGTCACTGGACCTCCATGCTTCTTGCACACCTTCAAGTACCAGTAGCACTTTGGACATTTTCTTTTTCTTCGCTTCTTGCTTCTTCAGAAGCGCAAGTTGTTGACTTATTTTCACCTTATCAATAAACTCTTGTTCAAGCTTTTTCACCTGGGCAACTTCTTCTGAGCACCTTTCCCATTTGCATTTCTTCAACTTCTCATCTTCACTGAGATCTGAGAATGACGAATCTTTGAGGAGTTTATCCATTGAAACTGCATTCTTCCTTGAATGAGTTCTAAACTGTCGTCGATCCACCACTGAAAATTATACGGTGATCTAGTTTGGTGAATTCCGATTCACATCCTAAATTTGTCAGTGGTGCGTGTTTCAATTTGACGTCGTCACTACCTTGTCCTGTGAAAAAGTCCATCTCGGACAACTGTCTGTCCAGTGTATCAAGAACTTCATTCAGTACAGCACCATACAATCGGGCTTAACCACTCTCCGCTTTCATGCACTCCTCTTGCTTGGTTCTAATTTCTGGTATTTTCTCATCGAAAAACGACCTGACTCCTTCCCAAGTTCTCTCATCACCATCATGATCTTCACGTTTATCAATACCGAGTAGTCCCATCAGAGGCATAATCAGCGCATCACCAAGCATTCCGTAGACTCCAGCACAACACAAGAACCAATCATTTTGGATGTACATGGCAACTGCGAGTACTAATTTGTTGGCATTAGGATCAACAATACTATTAAGTGTAGAAGTCTCGGCAGACATCACTGTTGATTATCTGTAATGACACGAAAAACGTACAACATCAAAAACAAAGGATATAGTTGATTAATCAATTCAAAATTTGTTCTGAAATCGAAAAGTGGGTATTTTCCATCAAAAATACCCATGTTTAGCGATAAATCCATACAGCCACCATGTGTCACTGTTTTGACCTCGTATTCGATATCAGCAACCCTGAAAACATAAGAAATGACATATCACATGCCCTAGTAAACCATAATTATCAAATTTTTACCTGAAAATGGGTAAATTTGGCGGCCATTTTGAATTTTTGCATTTTACCAACCTAAGACATCATCCTCTGTCAAAAAGTTCAACAGGTTCGTGATCAGCGTGAAATTTGGCCATAAAAAACACTCCTTTCAAAAAAAAGTATGGTTGGTATGCCCAACCCTAATATCAGTCAAAGTCTGCAATGGTCATCAACACCAGTTTACAAGAAGTTTATGGATTTAACAAACAAAATCTTTTACTTCTCCTTAACAATCTCACGTCCTCGTCGAGCATGCTGTATGGTTTGATGCATGTGTGTTGCAGTGTGCATGGATATGGGTGTGTAATGTTCTCTCACAGGTGTAGCTGGTTGTGGCATACCAGCTCCACTGTTCATGTCTGCATGAGTGGTGTTGCTCTTATTGCTCGTCACAGCAGGTTCTTGCTCACAACGGGTCACGACGTCGTCTTCAGGGGTCATGAGAACTGGTGGTGGCTCGTTTGTTCTCAACAGATGACGCCTGTTCCTGCGTAAACCACTCCCGATGCCGTTGTCAATCCAGTATGATCTCGGGTGTGAATCCACTTCAGTAACATTGGCTGGCTGGCAGGTGTTCTTCCTCCTGATACGAATAGTGTCACCCGGCTGCAAGTTAGCCAGCGATCTTGCCGATCTGTCATGATAGACTCTCTGTTTCAGCTTCTGTTGCATCAACTATGCTCTGGGATGTATTGGTGCTGGATTGAGCAGTTGCCTGGTGACTGATATCTTGGATCTCAGAGTCCTGCTCATTAAGATCTGTGCCAGCGAGAATGATGTACCTGTGACAGGGGTGTTTCGGTAATCCAGAAGTGTCAGGTAAATGTCATCATCAGCTTTCTTAATCATCCTCTTGATGGTTTGGATAAAGCTTCACTTTGGTCATTGGACTGGGCAAATCCAGGACTGGATGACGACTGTTTAATTCCCCAGTTTTGTGAAAACCACCTGAACTCTTGGCCGTCAAACAGCATATTGTCACTCATGAGCTCTTGTGGAATGCCATGACGTGTGAAAAGCTCTTTCATCTTCGTGACAAGCATGGTGGCAGTCTTGTCCTCGATCTCCACCACCTCCGGATACTTGCTAAAGTAATCAATCACCAGGAGATAGTCTTTGCTTTGATATGTGAGGACATCAGCTCCCACCTTCTGCCATCCAAGCTCAGGTATGGGGTGTGGTCTCAGTGGCTCCTTGGGCTGTGCATTCCTGTGGCTGAGGCAAACTGCACAGTTGTCCACTGTTTGTTCAATATCTGCAGTCATGTTGGGCCAAAACAGAGCACCAACAGCTCTGGCTTTTGTTTTCTCAGCTCCCATGTGACTCATGTAGCAGAGCCAGCGTCTCACTCTTCAGTGATCTCGGGATCATAATGCGTCCACCAACACACAGCCATCTGTCAGCTATGTGTACCTTATCTTCGACCGGCCAGTCATCTTGGAGGACGCTCGGAGCACTGTGCTTTTTAGGCCATCCCATCATGGCTGTTGCCTTACCATCTGGAGGTCAGGGTCCTCAGCAGCTGCAGCTCAGATCTGCTCTTGTCTCATGGCACTCACCAGCATGTTACGCACCAGGCAGTGAACCATGACTTCGATATCATCCTCCGTCTGGTCATCTGATCAGTCACAAGGTAAGTTTACATGACTCAGTGTGCCGGCTACATGCATGTACTTGCCCGGGACATACCTCATGTCTAGTTCATAGTGCTGTAATCTCAAAAGCATTCTCTGTAGTCGCAGAGTCGCATTGCCCAGTGGTTTCTTGAAAATTGCCTCGAGAGGGCGGTGATCCTTCTGCACATTCACCGGCTTCCCATTCACATACTGATGGAATTTGTGGCATGTGTAGCAGATTGCCAACAGTTCCTTTTCAATCTGCGCATAGTTATTTTCATTATCCGTCATGGACCTTAATGCGTAATGAACTGGCCATCCCTCTTGGAGCAGATAACAACGAAGCCCACTCTGGCTAGCATCTGCTTGGATTGTCACCAGCTTGAAGACGCCATAGTATCTCAGAACAGGTTCTGTTGCCAGTGCTGCTTTGACCTTGTTGAGACTTTGGGTGTATTCCACTTCCCAGCTCCAGGCTGCATCTTTCTTGAGCAGTGCATGTAGTGGTGCCATGGTCTCTGACTCGTTCGGTACATATTGCGCTTGGTATTTGACCATGCCTAACAGGCACTGAAGTGCTGGCTTGTCTTCTGGTGTAGGCATGTTAGCAATCACTCGAATCTTGGACTTGTCTGATGTCAGTCCCTCTGGAGTGATGATGTTGCTCCTATACAGCACTTTTGGCATTCAGAACTTTACTTTAGTCGTGTTGAACTTTACCTGTTGTTGTCGACCTCTCTGCATAACCTCGTGCAATATTTGGTCCTGTTCTTCCATGGTTTCAGCGGCAATGATTAGGTCGTCGGCGATGACCTGCACACCAGGAATGTCGCTGAATGCCTCCTGGATTCTCGTATGCATTGTTTCACTTCCTGACAGTCTGCCAAAATGCATGTGGCAGAATCTCATCCTTCCCCAGGGTATATTGAATGTGCACAGGTAGGAGGACTTCTCTGTTAGCTTCACATGCCAGCACCTGTCAGCCATGTCAATCACTATGAACACTTTCTTGTTGTTCAGTTGTCTCTGCACATCACTTGGTGTAGACATTGTGAATCTCTCTAGCTTGATTGCACGTTTCAACGGCTTTGGGTCGAGGCAGATTCTCATGTGGCCATCTTTTTTTCAGTGATTACTAGGTTACTAACCCAGTCGGTGGGCTTGTCGACCTTGACCACAATACCACATTTCTCCAGCTGCTCCAGAGTGTCGTTCAGCTTCTTATACTTTGCACAGGGAACACGTCTGGCTGGCTGAACAGTCGGCATGACATCTGGATTCAGCTCAATTTCGTACTTCTGCTTGTACTGATCAGTGCCTGTGAACACATCTGTGTATTGCTCGAGCAGTCACCCCTTGGTTAGTGGAGCATGCAGTGAATCTATACGCTTGATAAGGCCCAGTTTCTCACATTCGATTTGCCCTAATATGGGACCAGTGTTTCACTCAGTTACATAGAATTTGATTCTCCAGTCCTGCCCTTTTGCTTGCAGGGAATCACTGTTGTTCCCAATGGCTGAATCTTGCCATCACCAAAAACAGTGAGAATGATGTTGGTGGGTGTTATGGTGTGCTCAGACATTGCAATAGTCAAGGTAGCAAATGAGATTACATTTGCCTGGGCACCTGTGTTGAGCTTGATGCTTTACACACTCTTGCCAACTGTAGGCTGTTCTTGCCCCCTGCCCACAGGCCAGGTGACATCATCATCCAGGTTACCGATGAACACTGAATCGATTACCGGAAACTCTTCAGTACCTTGCTCAGGATCTGCATCCAGAAGACGTATCCTTCTTGTGCCTCCACCCTTGCATACAGCAGCCCAGTGATTCTTGCCTCCACACTGAGCACGCGTTTTGCCAAATGCTGGACACCCGCGTGGCCCAGGGCTGTGCTTCTTGCCACAGTACTCGCACACAGGCTGAGTAAGGCTTTCCTGTCACCTTTTGTAGCTGCTGTCATGTCTCTGGCTGCAGGCTTGGCCTTGGCTTGCTTGGGAAAGGTCGTGTGCTGTCGTTGCCTCTCTTTATCCACTGCATAGACGTGTTTGGCACTGTTCATGCTATTGAGCTGCTGCCTACTTGAATCGGTGGCATGGCATATGTCCAAAGCTTTCTGCATTGTGACCTCACCTTCCCGAATAAGTTTCTCCTTAGATCTCTTGTCTCGCACACCAAATACAATCTTATCTCGAATCATGAGTTCTTCTTGAGGTCTGAACTTGCACATGGCTGCTTGCGTTCTGAGTTCAATGAGCCATTGGTTGATCGTCTCACCCTCCTCCTCTTGATCACATTTCCAAAAATGATACCTCTCATACACAATGTTTTTCCTTGGCCTGCAGTAATCCGTGAACTTCCGCAGCACCAACTCATAATCATTCACATTGTCACTCTCGCCAAAGGTAAATGTCTTGTGAATAGCCAGGGAGTCCTGTCCCACCAATTCCAGCAAAATGGCTACCTGCATGTCAGCGTCTTTCTTCTTGAGCTCAGCGGGCTTGTTCGAGAAGTTCGAGAGTTGTTCGAGAATCGTGCAGCCCCTTTGTCCCATGCATCGACAGCATTCGATACCTTAAAATTCATTGGTCTGGGAGGCTTTAGGACTTCCATAGCGACATTTGGTTCACTTATTTGACACCATGTAACAACATCGACCATGCACACATCTCTGGCTCAAGCAGAAGTGATGCTTCATTTATTGTTTCACATAAGAAACACTGTATATTATTTTACATTAGGATATGGAAATTCTTCAGATATTCTGGATATTCAGATATGAGAACACATTACACATGCATGTACTGCCTATACAGTGGAGTTTAAAAGTATGAGTCCACTTAAATCAATGCCAAGCTTTCTCAAATCATGACTTCAAACACAACTTTGTCATAATATTGAAGATATGTATCCACATTCTTTAGTTTATTACAGTTATTATTGACTGACACTTTGTCTGAACAGAATAAATTATGGGTGAATACATTTGAGAGAAAGATCAAATTTATGCGAGTAGTCTGACAATGCTCTGGTGTTTGATAAGTTTCAACATCAGGAAGTTGAGAATGTCAGATCAGAATGAATGTGTTGAATTGTAAGCATGGATATGTTGCCTGCACATACTATTCTAATTCCCAAAACAATATAATTATTCTATGAGGGTTGATCAGTAAATTTGAAACCTAATATCAGAGTCGGTGATTACTCAGGTGATTACTCAGAGTAGATAAGCCTGGTGTTGGCTTAGTGGTTACGGTGGCTGGCTTGGGACCTTGACGTCCCGAGTTTGAGCCCTTTTTTCACTGTTGAACTAACATTAGGTGGGGTTGACTCAGACTGTCATCCTTCTGAGGTTGGTGAAATGAATACCAGTGTACTGGGGTAATAACTTCAAGGTAACCTGTGTTGAAGTGGCAACGTGTCCAGCACTGCACTCCTTACTAATGAAACTGCCTTGGCATCCCTATGTGCCTTTACAGCATGAAAGTAATGATATTATTATTATTATTATTATTATTATTATTATTACTACTCAGAGTAGATAATAAGTGATTACTCAGGTAATGTTCAAACTGTGTCAAAGAATCATTTTGAAAGTTGAGTTGAAATTTTATTTTTGTAGAAAACAAATGTCAACATTCACAATTTTATGAATTTGTTTTTGTGGACTTTTCCTTGGAATGGCACATAATTTGTGATACACTCTCGTGTAGTATTTGTGTTATGGGGGACAATTTGACACTGAGAAGGAATAACTAATTTTCAGTAATTATCTTTTGTTACTTACGAAATCTAAAGATTTCGTTAGTATATTGATGACTTCCGTCCTCTGTTTGTGTGTTTGTTTGTTTGTGTGTGTGTTTGTGTGTTTGTTTGTAGGCATGATAACTCGAGAACGGAAGAAGCTACCAATGTCAAATTACACCACGTGATTCAGGAGGGTGATGGCTCGCGCTGATTCGATTTTGATCAAAATCGGTCAAAGGTCAAGGTCACAGTGAGATCAAACATAATTCCGTAAATTCATGTGGAGAAATGGAGTATTTTTGCTTCGGTCGACGTTACGAGTTCGTTTTAACTTCGATTTTAATTTTGTCTTCGGTTTTTGCGATCGCTTAGGATGCTTAAAACTCGGTTGTCGAAATTCTGGTAAAAATCGGATGTTTTGGAGACGTTTTAAGATTGTATAAAAAATATTTCACTCGCCGCGTCACAGCTCGTCACGTGGTGCAGCGCGCTCGAGCAGACGCGTTGTTGATCACGTAAAGGTTTTGCATGTGCGCGCTGACGGTGTTTTCGATAAAGATGGTGTTTAAAAGTCATTTTTATCCCAATAAAGGTTATCGTCGCATGCCTGACTCGCTAAGCCGTCGGATTATGTAAAGATTTGTGGTGGATGGCCGAATATTACGGTTTTTTGACATTGATAAAATAATAGTAAATAATTGCGTGGAGAAATGGAGATTTTTGCTTCGGTCGACATTACGATTTTTGAAGGTTTTGTATAGAATCATCGTAGAAACTTCTGGTTTGCGTCACTACCTTCTCGAGAGAGAGCTTTTATTTGACGAGGTCAGAGGTCAAGTTGACGATTTCGTAAGTACCAGTCTATGACTGCTTGTTTTATTTGTTGCTTTGATCATTGCTTCACATCTCCATTCCCATTTTTTTCAGAACCTGGAAAACATGCCATCATTGGAAATATCCTATATAAGAACATTGGACAAATACTTCCCATCTCGAGGTAAAAGTATGTGGTAAAACTTTGGAATTCTTGCATTAATTTCACATTTGCTATTCGTTTTATGAGGACACTATCAAACATCGCATTGAATGTACCCGGCCTTTACGTGACCTTTTGTTGTGCTAAAGAAAGACATCCGCATGTTGGTGCCCATCACGTGATGCAAAATGCAAAATTGAGCAATATGACACACTGGTGAAAAACGTCTTCCATGTTTCTTGCTCGACGTATGAACCGTCTCATAATATCACAAAATGAACACTGCACTTTCAAATTGAATGCAAAGGAAAGCCGATGCTTTTGTTACATCCTTTTCAGCAGTCAAGGCCAGCTGTCACTAGAGGCCATTACAATTTTCACACCAGTGCATAAGAAACTTTTTTACATTTACTATGACACTGCATAAAAAGCCTTAAATGGACTTTGATTGTGTTTTTCATTGGTATTTTTTATTCGCAATACAATCCTTGAAACATATTTTGCAACATTACCTACTCGGTCATTTGATTTTTGCGATAGCTTTTTCAGATTAGGAACACACAAGAAGATGTTGGGGGGGGGGGGCTTAAACTGAGAATGGGGCAGTAGAATAATGAAAAATAGGAATTGTAGGAAGTATGGGGGCTGGCAGGATGGCCTGGAGTTGTGCACATTCCTGGGTTTGAGTCTCAGCTCAGCTATGAACTGTCATCCCAGTGCTTCACAGGCAGGGTGATTGATCAATGTGTCTGCCATCCCTCGGATGCATATTAAACAGACATTTCATCTGCTGGCATGAGTTGGTGAATGTTAAAGATCCCCTGGTGTCCTCCATAAAGAATGGCCGAGCTATTTCCGGCACTGTGGCCAAATTACAAAATTCCTGCCCTGCATACGGCTGGGAAGGCAATGGCAAATCACCCAGTAATAACCCTTTCCTAGAAACTGCTTCGGCAGCATCGATGCTCTGCATCAGAGTGTGGTACATCAGAATCCGAAAGTGGATAGAGAGATTGAAAAGGAAAAGGAGGTTGAAAAGAGGTCGGTAAAGAGTCGGTGAGAGGTGTGCAGGTAATACAAATTAAAGATGAAAAGAGATTAAAAAGAAAATGTCCTCCATTTTGTGCATATAGATGTAGACATCCCTTTAGCATGCAAAACCAATCTGCAAGCATTTTCACACTGTGCATGTCCCACAATGTTTCAATACTGGATTTAATGGTCTATCAAACAATCTTCTAATTTTTCATGCCAAGAGGCAGAGATCCTATAATCCTTCCACAGTAGCTTTTGACAGTGGTTACCCTTTGATTGGGATAATTGATCAGGGTTTCAGTCCAAATGCATTTCGATTCATTTTGGTAATCACCATAAGGATCACCGAGAAGGTCGTAGCTAAATCACATGAAGGATAAGGCATTAGGAAACATTGATGTGAATGCCAGATAAATGCATTATTTTTAAAAATGCCATGAGGCGTTCAACATCTACTTGTGAACGAACATGCACGAAACCGCTGATGTGACATCGGATTTGAAGAGCTTCGTGCTCCATGATCGCATCCCTGTGGACAACACATGAGAAAAGCAGTTGAGAGTTTCATTTACTTACTTATAGCTCCCACACTCTACTTCAATGCCTGATACTCAAACGTTTGCCTTTACATAATAGCTGTGAAGCAACTTACATCCTCAACAAAGAAAGACAACATAAAGGTCATTTTTGTGTCACTACACAAATATGAGAGTATATGTGTGTCAATCCTTAGAAATATTGATGGAGGTACAGTGGCATTGTGTGTTCACTGATTCTAAGGGCTCAGAAGTATGTAGTTTGAGTGTCTGTTCTGAGTATGCGAGGTCAACAGTTTCATTCAATGGAAGCCCTGGCCAAGTCCCACCAAAGTCATACCAAACTTGTACATGCTGCTTCCTTTCTCTGATGCTCGTGCAGCACTTCAAGGAGAGAGCATGGATATACCCTGTAGGTTGGCTTAGTATCCCTTGAGGGGGTGGGGAGGGGGTAAGGTTGCTCCACCAATTCTGGAAAGAATAGCAACACCACGAGATGTAGATGGTGTCACTGATGCTCAGAGTGCTCCGGGAAGTTAACTCCTCCAATATTTGTCGGCTACATATGTCTCATGTTAAACATCAAGCCACATGTTGTCTGGTGTCTACGCCTACATGTTTGTGTATCATTTGTGTACTCCAGTTCTTCCATTCACCTGATTACTTGGCTGCTGATCTGGAGAAGATAACAAATTGGTCAAACACCACGAATATTAATTTTAAGATTAGAAGTCTCACTTATAATTCTGTCGACACAAAGATCGCACAGCCATTCGATCCACTTCTGTGGTAAATCCCCGTCTGAGGTGCAGGCTTTGGAGCTCTTCACCCTTATGATCTTCAAAAAAAATAAAATCTTGAACCAATCACATCTTCAAAGTTGCTTACAGCATAGTCTGGAATGTATTGGTTGACATAGATCCTCCCTTGGATGTTATCAACTTTTAGCAGTTTATAGACATTCATCTGCAGTGCCAGTATCCCATCTGCCAGCATCAGTTATGGTGGACGTTAAAGACCTAATGGTTCCTTATGTGAAGTGTTGGCGAGATATTTCAAATTCTCAAGGTGAGCCAGCACCTTGGCCAAATTACAAATTATTGCTCTAACCTAAAGGAGGCACTGCATTAGTGGCACAGCTACGCTTTCAGCAACGATGCAACCAGAAGTCACAGGTTGAGTACAAAATAAATGAATGAATCTGCAGTGTCATGGAGTGAGTTGGTCCACTCTGTGAATTTGCTGGATCACTTTTCTTTTTTTTCTTTTTTTGCTATTCACTATAACGAGGAGTTAATTGGTTATTATGTCGCAACTGGTCACTTCGAGGTATTTTTCATTTCACCAAATTTAATACACGACATATTTCTTATACTGAGACTCGAATGTACTTGGGATTTTGCGACGTACTTTCAGATTCAGTGCCATCGTGTCCTCCTCGACTGTCCCGACGTTTGTTTGGTTGATTGTTATAGCTCCGGCTTGATGTGCAGAATTACCTTTTTCCTTCATTTGATTTCCTTGTATTACCGAGGATTAATTAACTTGTAAAATCAGGCTGCGGTATTTCAAATTGCCCCTGTACTTGCAAATGCTTGTTTCATTTTATTTTGGAAAATTAATTATATTTCAATCCCTCCTGTTTCATTGTCATTCCACTTGCTTTTTATTTTTATTTTTCCTGCAATAATCCATCTAATTATTTTTCCCTTGGTTATTACTTCGCATGCCATTTTAAGTTTTTGAGTACCATTAACATTGTGTTGTTCGATGCCATTTCAGGCTAACGAACAGGTTTACCATTCCTTTCATCATGCACAAAGGCTATCACACACATACACGAAGAAGCCTTGATTACATTCTGTAGACTGTAAATCTTGGAGGTGCTTAACCTTTCCGGTTTACACATAACTATGGCAATTTACAAAATGATATGGCACCATCCTTGTATCGATCTCCCATGGGAAATTTCTTATGGGCACACATCAGATGTCCATCATGAGACATTCTCTAGTGATTTGGAAACTCATTGGCACCAACAAGATGCCTGGCTGACAAACATCGCCACAAAATGCAAGTCAAGCATATATAGCAAATAAAAATATTGCTTAAAACAAAAAAGGCAATGCACCAAATCAAACAAATTATCTTTTGATTCTAATCTTCATGCATTTTTCTCCCTTCAAATCGCATTTAAAATTGTGAATTGTAAATTTGTTCAGTTGTTAAAAAAAAAAAATGTGAGATTGTAAATTCTTCCTTAATATAATGTGCAAAAATTAGAAGTAAAAAATACTCGATATTGCAACAGCAACTTGCCTGTTACATTTACATAGTTCACTTTAACCAAAGCAGATGGTTCATGAAACATTCAATTCCACCACATCATCATCGCTTCATATACAGCCTGTGGCTGCTGGTTGCGTCACTCCGAGGAACATGGCTATGCTGCCGATGCAGTTCCTCCTGTTACCATTTGCCGACCTCGGAAGGTTGACAGGCTGAATCAACCCTCCTGCTGTTATTTAACGGCACGACAAGGGCTCAAACTCAATAACCAAAATATTTCAAGTCAGCCACCTCAACCGATAAGCCAACACTGCGCTTATTCTACCACAGCTAATGATTTGTTTAACATTTTGACATGTTTGCTAAATTTTAGTTTAGCATGGTCCTTCAATATATTACGTGTGTGTGTGTGTGTGTGTGTGTGTGTGTGTGTGTGTGTGTGTGTGTGTGTGTGTGTGTGTGTGTACACGTACCTGTGCGCACACTTCAATATAAACTACCAGACTTGGTGAGATAATGATTAGTGTGCGTACTCTGAGTTTGGAAGATAAGTGGTTTAAACCCAACCACGGTCCGAATCACACCAAAGACTTCAAAAATGGTCCATACTGCTTCCTTGCTTGACACTCAGCATTCAAAAAGGATAAGGGCACGGACAAACAGCCATAGGTTGGTAATAATATCACACACTTTGATCGGCCTGATGGCTTCCTCCTGTGCTGAAATTCCTTGTAAGGGAACTCCTATTTATTGTGCAGGATTGATTGCCCTAATGGACTCCCACTACATTGATGTTCCTTGTAAAGGCCCGGTCACACCTTGACGTTTTAGCCAGCGATGGCAACGTGTTAAAATTTATGTAAAACGCTGGCTTACGTTGAACTTTTGAAGTTTTTTTTTTAAAGATTCGGACGTATTCATAGCGACTTGGTCTTGTGTATAACGCATTGGTAACTACACAGAACGTTTCGTTGTGTTATAGATAACTTATACCAACGAATGCTGAACCTGTTGTCGGCCTACACAACTGATGCCCAACGATAGTCTAACTCAGGCATAGCGCGTTACACGCATCGCCGACGATGTCGTGACGTAGCCTATTAAAAGGCTGACGCACAACGATTCGAATCATAACTGCCGTAGAAATGGAAGGGTCAAAATCGCGGTCACATCTTGGCGATCTTGCCAGCGTATGCCGACGTAACAAAAAGTGTGTCTAAAACGTTGGGGCACGTCGAATACGGTATGGGTAAGTTTGGTATGCGCGAGTAGAACGCTAAGTACGCTATCATAAGTCGTAGTAAGTAGAGTACGTCAAGAAATTTTGAACATGTTCAAAATTTTACGACGTACTCGGCGTATGACACACGTTCGCATGCGATGAGGATAAGTTTTACACACGTCCACAAAGGCTACTTATAAGCTACTCATAAGTCGAAACACGTCGCGGTAATGTCTTTTTTATGCGAAACTTATTTCTAACTTATGTTTGACGTGCTTTGAACCAATTCTTTACGTAGTCCCAACACACATCGACGTATGTAGACGTATTCCAATGACGTCTTCCGATCGACAAAAAAAATAAATGAACGTGTTTCTAGGTTACAACTGCCATATAAAGACGTGTTCCCAGCGGTTTTGGGAATTGGTATATTAAAATGGTGTTCATTAAAGGGGAACCCAACAGTGTTTTTGAGTCCTTTTTGAGTCGATGTCCATGTCAGCAGTAACAGTATCAGTATCAGTATTACTATTAGTATTAGTATTAGTAGTAGTTTGTTCATGTTGGCAGTAGTAGGTGGGTGTGAGGGGGATGGTGTGGGTTATGATGGATCGTCCTTGCGTCCGCGCGTGTCCACGGGAAGGTTCATAGGCTGCCACTCAACGATTTAAATGGCTGCATCCCCACGATTGAAAGTAGACGCTTGCGCTCAACAATTGGATTTTTTTTACACTCAACGACTTTTAAACGGTACCACTCAGCTAGTTTCATTGTTTACAATGAACGATTTAAATTGCTGTCACTCGCCTTTGTTTTTTTTTGTTGTTTTTTTTTGACGCTGGGGTTTGGAAATTTGAAGCGTTACTTCTGAACGTGTTAAAACGCTCAAACTCGACTATTTTAAATAGACGCTGCCGATGGACAATTGGAATCATAGCCAAGCTTGACATCGAAGTGTGAACATCCTCGTCATGCCGAAGAAAAGTTTGAAGAATGCTGCAAATAAGTGTCCTGGCCGTGGCCGTGGACGCTGACGCAAGGATGATCCATTATACCGACGTCTTTCAGCCTATGAGTAACTTAAAAGTAACGTCTGTCGACGTGTGGCAACGATCGCGTAACGTGCCAACAACACGTTAATCATAGGTAGGAAATAAGTTTCGGGTACTCTAAACATTACCTCGGCGTGTCTCAACTTATGATTAACTTACAAGTAGCATGTGTTGACGTGTGTCAACGATCGCAGACCATGCCTACAACTTGTGGCCAGCGTAGTGGAACGTGTGAGTCATACGCCGGCATATGTCGTGAAATTTCAAGCATGAAAAAATTTGAGGACAACCGAAAAGTACAACGTTTAAAGCCAATGTACAACGACGTATGGCAATGTACTACGACGTATGCCAGCGTGCTCTCAATGTTATCAAAACTTACCCATAACGTATTCAACGTGTGCCAGCGTTTTAGAAAAAAAATTCAAAAATCGGCATACGTTGGCTAAAACGTCAAGGTGTGACCGGGCCTTAAGGGAAGTCCTGTTATATAACAATCATTTACAATAGGATTTTCATTCATCTCTTCCTTATTTTGATGGGTGCCACTCTCTATCATCAGAACATGTTCTTTGAAGCAACTTCCATTGACAAGATCATATTTTAATCATGCTGAGAGTCACAAGGAATTCAGAAACATTATCTGACTGCATCCTTATGATGCAGATGCGATTGCTAAAAGGAAGATCGAGTAAGCGTATGAATGAAGCAACAATTCAAAAATCATCGGCATTTCACTCAGTAAAGTGATTTTATAATGAGGACATTAAATTTCCTGAATATTGCAGAAAGATGCATCCAAAGTGGGAAAGAGATGTAGATATAGGTTTTCTCTTCCTGTAGATTGTACCTTTTACAGACCCAATCTAACCACTTAAACACAGCTGAGACACAAACTGCAAAAATTGGAGCAGCTAGCTCAATGTGTGGCCAACCTGCCTGAGGTGTGAAGTGTGCTGCTGTACCTTAATTTAATTGCTTATCTTAATTTCCCTCCCCAAATGGCCCGATAATTTATGTGGTAAGAATTGTTGGGAACTCAAGACTCAATATAAAAAAAAAATATGTGCAGTATTTCTATAAAAGGAGAGGATAAGAGAACAAATGGATTCCTGAGACACGAGGCAGACGTGAACAGGATAATAATTTAACACATAAAGCCGATTAAACTACACCCCTTAAGGCATCACATGCACAAGAACCCACGAACACAAACACCAGGAAAGTTGGAGAAGTGTAAAACAGAAACAGGCCTGATCCAGGTCCTTCTGAGTTTGATCAGGCAGGAAGCAAGATGCTCTCGGGGACGTGCTGCATTTTCTTCCCGAGCAGTCCCAGGTGTCTTTGTGCAGCATCCCAAAACTGGACCCTCAGAATCCATCGGCGAACAGCACAGCCAAACGAGACCAGCACAGCAGACAATGACCGATACGTTCTCCAGTGGCAAAAGCGCTTCCCAGTTTGATGTCCTCAGCCCCTCCCATCATCGATGGGTGTGACCTGGACCACTCAACCCCTGGTCTACCATTCAGCACTCGGGGGCACGCTCCCTGCACCTATTAGGCTATGCTCTTCCTCAAGGAGCACAAAATGGCCATCTGCCGATCGAGTCACAATCTAATCCCATTTCCTCTTACCTAGCCTTGACCATTATCAGTCACAGGGGAACATACAGTATATCAGACTATTAGGCCCTTGGTGTAATCTATCTGTTAAAGGTTGATTTGTTGAAAACAACACTTGTTTTTTTGACACACTGTCAATAAACTTGAGTGATGCGAACAAATGTGAACAAAGAACATTGACTCGTAAACCAGTTGTACACTGTTAATAATGTTGAGAAATGGAATGTAGTTCAAATGGCAGATCATCTTATCTCCTTTCTGTTTTCTCCTTGTTATTTCCTCCTTGTGAGCTTGCTTTCCTCCTTTATTCAATTATTCCAGTCCGCATAAGATTCCCATTTGCCTGTGGGAACTTAAGTTTCTTTTTCTCTTGTGCAAATCGAACAATCTTTTTTGTTGGAAAACCTGAATATAACTGCAATTTGACAATGTTCATTTGTGAAGCTTTCATTGTTTATCTTTCAACCAATAATGCTATCTTCGACCAGTAACAACATACTTTATGGATTTATGCTAAATGATTTGTTAAGTCTGAAGAGTGTTTCACCTTCGCCATTATTTTTCAAACCGGTTTGCATTCTAAAAAAATTTGTTGAATACAACTGATGTGTTTTCTTTTATCTTGCAGAAATTCTTCATACATAAATTCAAGAATGTTTGCTCTGACCATCAATCCAGCACCAAAACGCATAAGCCCACCTCTAGAAATTGTTTTCTCACACTTAAACAATGTAAGAAAACTAAACTTTCTTCCTTCGATCTTGTATTCGGTCATATATTGTAGGGAGTGTTTCAAGAGTCTGGAATCGTAACAAAATATTATTTAATTTTCCTCCTTATTTTTTTGAGAAGATATGGATATTGTGAACCAATAAATTGGTCCCCATGTAGTCCAGATTTAATGCCACTTGCCTGTTTTTTTTTTCCTTGGGGACACCTGGAATGAGTAGTTTATACAATGCGACTACGTACTATTGGGGATATAAAGGGTGAAATCAGAAACGAATGTGATAAATCGATGTGTCAATGTAAGGAAATGTTCAAAGAAACCTACATACAGGAACTGATATGTGTATGCATGTCAGTGGCTCACAATTTGAGCAATTATTCATTAAAGGTGTAAAATAAATATTCCTATGATTCCAGACTTTTGAAACGTCCTGTATCTCAACATGCTCATGATGCTTGCACGGCCAGATTTGCGACTAATGTTGTTGCTAAGTACCTGCTTTTTTTTTTACAATCTCATTGCAGGAGTTTGTTGTTTTGCATGCTGAGAAAATGATGTTGCTTCATTTATTTATATTGGTTAAAATTGTGATTAATTTCATTATTTAATGCAATCTTTGGCATAATTGAGATGGGTACAATGGTCATCCAATTCTTTCCATGTAGAATGTTGGGTTGCCTGGTTATTTGCTCGTAAAAAAATAAGGTTAAACTCGGCCTTCTTCACTCTGATTTACTTACCACAAACCCCTCGTCCACATATTGATGCCTTTCCTTTAATCAGTCAAAAACCTTTCCCTGAAGTGACCCCATGCTAGGCAGCACAGCATAGCAAAGAATCTAATCGAATCATCATTTTAATAAGCCACAGCAAAGCAATGCCTGCAAATACCTCTTTGGAAACGGACATTCCATTTCCTGTGTTGTAAAGGTTGTACCTATCCACATCTAGACTTGATTGCTTAAATATGATGCGGCCTTTTCAACACTGTATATTTCTCTCTGTCATTTCCCACAGGCAACTAATGACTTGCAGTGCATGGTCTGGAATTACACCAACTTGTAAGTAACATCCATTTGAAATTATTCATAAACTTACTCATGAGTTACCTTTTTTTCCCTCACATTCTGTTATTATTCAATTTTGGCAGTTTCAGAAACTCACATTAATAGTGTTCATTAAAACCTTAAGGTGGCATTATGGTTTTGAGTTTATTAATTAAGTTGCTCACATTAAATAATGCAGCAATTTTTTTTCAACACTCAACAACTTTCAGGCATGTGAGTGGCTTTTGCAAAACACATTGTCGTTATATGTAATTTTAAATTTTTTTTAATGGTGGTCATCATGTTAAATGAACCTGCTATATGGTTTAAGATCAATATCTGATTCAAATTTCAAATTCGGTAACCAATTTTAGTTGACGGTTCAAAATACTCCTGCAGTGATGTAAACAAAGGCCGTTGGGGATGAAGAACCTTCACCATCCAGAACCCAAAAATCAACACAATCAAGCGACATAACCTGGGAAATATGCTTTATGAGCATTATCATTACGAAGCTGTGTGATTTAGACAATGCATAGACTGAATCTCCGGTTTGGGGATTTTTGCACACGCTGATAGAATCTGCAGCTGCTGTTTCTACCTCACTAACACGAAGTTTTCCAAACCAGATTCGTCGTGTTTTTGTGTTATATCTTCAGCAAGGTGTTGCTGTTACATCCAGTCCAATATTTCATGTTGGATCATACGTTGTTTATGCAATATATTGAATTTGTTTCTCATTGTTCAAGGCCGAAGTAAGCCTTGTGTTTGGCTTAGTGGCTGGGGTGGCTGGCTTAGGATCCTTCGGGTCCTGAGTTTGAGCCCTGTTGGCTGCTGAATTAATATGAGGTGGGGTTGACTCGGCCTTTCATCATTCTGAGGTTGGTAAAATGAGTATCAGTGTACTGGTAGAGGGGCACAGCATCAGTGGCACAGCTGTGCTTCTAAGAAATGAAAGCTACCTGGTATTCAAGCTGCCATATGCAAGAACAAAACAGGCCTAACACAGCCGCCCCTCTGATAGAAAGTGTGAAAAAATTTTGCCTCTGTTTTTCCAAATGTCTTCTACCTCATCAACGCTCTCCTATTTCCCCTCGTCGCTTCAAAAAATAAAAACCAACAAAAAATTAACTTTCCTTGTCCACTCCACAGCGATCTCATCCTACTTGAATTTACTTCTGCCTGTTCCGTGAAACTCCGACATCCGCGGATTCGACATTTGTGTATCCCACGTATTTGCATTTCATAAAATGTAACCTGTTTCTACATTTGCGGCCTTGTGCTTCACATATTCGCGATTTTTGCGAGAGAAAAAAACTATCTCCCACCAGCCGCATGAATAACACAGTTCTCGAACTATCTTCCAACAGCCATGCAAAAACCATCTCCCAAAAGCCATGCACATAAAACAGTTCTAAAGCCATCTCCCACCGACCGTGCATAAAGCAACTGTATGTGTGCATAAACCATTCCCTACCACAATCCCCCACAAAAAAAGGTCACACTCATCACCACTCGTCCATCTACCCACAACCCCTGCACGGCTAGTCATGTACAGCGTGTCTTTTGTCTCATTCTTTCTTCTCATGCCATTGCCTTGACCTAATAACCCTAACCCCAACACTCAATTATCCCACTGCCTTGACCTGAAAACCCTAACCCTCACCTACATCCCATTTAGTGCCCTCACTTGCATTCTCTTCGGTGCATGACTCATCAGCACCCTCACCTGCATCCTCTTTAGAGGTGTTCACTGGATTCTAACTCATCATCATCATCATCATCATCATCATCATCATCATAAACACATCAATAGTTACCTCTTATCATAAATAAACATTGGAAACAGTGCCTGTTATTGTCATGTTTTCTTATTTGTAAGCATCGTGAAGCCGTAACCATGTGCATTCATGTTTGTAAATTTTTTTTTTTTTTAATTTCCCTTATGAATCATGAACCGCCAGGAACCTATCCCCCCTTTTCCCATTCAAACAATTCCCTGACATTCGCATATTTGACATTTGCAGCATTTTTCAGGAATATATCCTTGAATGCAAATGTCAGGATCTTACTGTACTTCCTTCTTCTGCATTCATTTTTGCCCCCTCTTTTCTCAATGTCTCCAAACTGAATCTTCATTAAATATAAATGCTTCTTCTTCCCTTAAAAGCATTTAAAATCATTTCAAAATGCTTTTCAATCATTATATCTTTGTCTAAAATGTTACACAGGTTCTTCTTCTTCTTCACCACAAAGATTATTTTCCGAAACGGTTTGTCGGCTAAGTGCTTTGTCCACCAACAATTCTCCCATACACACAACATCATGTTTCTCCATGCCTTGAACAAAAATAATGTTATCTTGTATCCCATGATATTGTCAAAATTGGGGATTTGGAATCGGCATCCTTCCACTTCATTTCCCCTCCTTCCACTTCCACCCCCACCCCACCCCTTCAAAGCTTCATGTCCTCCTTTCTACATCCTTCCTTATCCCACCTTATCAATGCTTCTCCCTCACCCCACCCTCTCAAACCTTTCCCTGTACCTACACACTCAAACCTTTCCCTGCACCAACACACTCAAACATTCCCCACATCCCACACCCTCAAATTCGCACCTTGCACCTGCAAACTCTGTGCCTCCTCCCCCCCCTACCCATAACTGGGTGAACCTCAAACACCTGTGGTCTCCACTCCAACTTGACAGATCTCTCGATCCAGGCCGCTAGCAATTAAACCAGACATCATCTGTTTAACAGAATCCTTCCCACAGGATGGCCCTGACTCCTGAGTGTGTCTGCCCGGTTATTGTCTCCTCCAATTTGACAGGATAGGCTTGATCGCAAAATTTCACTTTATATTAAAAACGCAATTTATCACTGCCCTTGCACTGATCTTACACCTTCCAACCCCTCACAGTACTTCTGGTTGTGACTTCCCTCCTGCTCCCACCCCTTGTTTGACTGTGTGATGTACCGTTCTCCAAACAGCAAACAGTGACTCCATATACATCTCTCTCACACAAGATGGATAAACTTTTAACCACTCATCACCATTCTCTCTTCCTCATATGTGGTCATTTAAATTGTCACCATGCAACTTGGCTGGGTGTTGGTACGTTTATCTCTCTCTCACCAGCCAGGGCACTTCAGCAAAAGACTTATGTGACTCCATGGGTCTGACTCAATGCACAAGCATTCTGACTTGGATTTCTTCCAATGGCAAATCCTCCCTTTTGGACTTCGTGATCACTAACTTCCCTGCAAATGCCTCATGTTCTTTCTCTGCTGCAATTGGTTCATTTGATAATATGCTTGTGAAAGTCAACATCACTGGCTATTCTCAGAGAGCTGTCTCATCGCCGGCGAGTCTTGCAGATCACTCAAGCAGATTTGCAGGGACTGTAAGCAGCCACCTCTCTTCAGGACTGGTCTCATATCTACTGCCACCGATGTTCTCATCCTGGGATTCCTTCCACAGAATCCTGCTCTCTCTCGTGCAGAGATTCATCAAATCTCGTCTTCAATTATCCCCCGCTTATCCCCCCCCCCATGATACACTGAAGCCTGTGGTGAGGCGGTTGCTCTGAAACAACATACCTTCTATTCCTGGAAGACAAATCCGACCCAAGGCAACCTCAGTGCATTTCAAAAGGCCAGCAACAATTGTGAATCCACTCTCAGGGAGCCGTAAACATATGTCCATCCTCAAGAATGAACTTTCAAACTTGTCCCTCTAAAACCTGGTGACACCTTATCAAGTCTATCTCTGGTCCTCTTCCATCCCTTTCCTCTCTTCAAATGACACCACAGCTGACTTCGCTCATGAGAATTCCTCAATTCTGTATCTGCTTCCAAATATTGGTGTCCAACCCATCACTCTCGATATCCACCTTCCCTGTCATACCCAACTACTCCTGGACTGTATCTTTTGCACCTGAGAAGGCGGAGAAGGTTCTTTCTACCTTCGACTCTGAGGGTGAAGAACCTTGACTAGACGGCATCAGCTGCAATGTCCAAAAAACCTGCTCTGCTGCTTTTGTACATCCTCTCTCTGCCATTTCACCCAATAATTTGCCCAAGGTCATCTTCTATCTGCTTGTAAATATGCCAACATCATTGCATTACAGAAAAAAGGTGCAAAAACGAATCCCCTTAACCACAGACCGATGAGCTTCAGTCAGACCGATGAGCTCTCTCTCTCGCTCTCTCTCTCACTCTCTCTCTCTCTCTCTCTCTCTCTCTCTCACTCTCTCACTCTCTCACTCTCTCACTCTCTCACTCTCTCACTCTCTCACTCTCTCACTCTCTCACTCTCTCACTCTCTCACTCTCTCACTCTCTCACTCTCTCTCTCTCTCTCTCTCTCTCTCTCTCACTCTCACTCTCACTATCACTCTCACTCTCACTATCACTCTCACTCTCGCTCGCAGCTCTCTCTCTCTCACTCTCACTCTCTCTCTCTCACTCTCTCACTCTCTCACTCTCTCTCTCTCTCTCTCTCTCTCTTTCACTCTCTCTCTCTTTCACTCTCTCTCTCTCTCTCTCTCTCTCTCTCTTTCACTCTCTCTCTCTCTCTCTCTCTCTCTCTCTCTCTCTCATTCACTCTCTCTCTCTCTCTCATTCACTCTCTCTCTCTCTCTCATTCACTCTCTCTCTCTCTGTCTCTCATTCACTCTCTCTGTCTGTCTCTCATTCACTCTCTCTCTGTCTGTCTCATTCTCTCTCTCTCTCTCTCTCATTCACTCTCTCTCTCTCTCTCTCTCATTCACTCTCTCTCTCTCTCTCATTCACTCTCTCTCTCTCTCATTCACTCTCACTCTCTCTCTCATTCACTCTCACTCTCTCTCTCATTCACTCTCACTCTCTCTCTCATTCACTCTCACTCTCTCTCTCATTCACTCTCACTCTCTCTCTCATTCACTCTCACTCTCATTCACTCTCACTCTCACTCTCGTCTCCTCCGAAGGGCCTGCACAGAAAACCCTCCCACCTACTTTCTCAACAAGCCTCTTGAGGAAGTTCAGTCACTCAAACTCTTGGGTCTCACAATCAAACATGATCTTTCTTGGGAAACCACGTTTCAAAGTTGGCCCCCAAAGCCAGCTGCCGACTGGGCATTTCCTGTCGTACAAAGTCCTTCCTTAAGCCTGGTGTTGGCTCAATGGTTAGGGTGGTGGGTGTGGGATCCTAAGATCCTGAGTTCAAATCCCACTCGGCTGTTGAATTAATACCAGGTGGGGTTGACTCTGCCTGTCATCCTTCTGAGGTTGGCAAAATGAGTGTCAGCTTGCTGGTATCCTGTGTCGGAGTGGCGACCCGTCCATGATTGTGCCAAGGATCCAATAGCCAAGGAGACTGCTTAAGCAGCACCAACGCTCTGCACAGAGTATGGTCCCAATGGATGGATGGAAAGTCCTTCCTTGGCACACCTCAACTTCTATCTACCCAACAGGCCTTCATTTGCAGCTCGATGGATTATCGCTCTCCCCTCTGGGCTGGCTCCCCTGCCTCACATCTTGACACTGTGGAAACCAAGGCCTTCAAGATTAGTGGACTCTTCTGTGATTAAACCTTGTCTGTTGGCCGATCACTTTCCCATTGCATACAGGTCATTGGCCTCTCTTTCTTTCTTGTATCGCCTCCTTTTTGGTCTTTCACCCTCTGCTCTTTCCATGCTTTATCCCCCCTCCCCTCATTCACCCACACCCATCATTTGTCCAAGTCTCCCTCTATTTTGGCCTTCAACTCTGCTTTTGGTGTCCCCCCCACCCCCACCCCTCTCCACTCTCTCGACTGTTCCTTTTGTCCTGTTACATCCTAATCCTTTCAGTGCACTCGCTCTTCCACGAGCCTCGACTATGTATATAAAAATTTTTTTAACCTTTAAGGATAGCCCATAGGTATTACACATTCACCTCTGAGCTGTTTTGCCTGAGTTCAAAATTTTGCAATAGAAAGTCACGTCAACCTTCAACCTCCTTGTATATTTAACAATTTCAGAGTCATTTTGATACAAAAATTTTGGTATAAAAAACCTATCCTTTCATTTTGCTGAGATACAAAAATTATCTCCAAATTGATACATATGGTTGTCCCTGTCATATTTTTAGAATCTGGTGACAATGGAAAACTTTATATGCTGCTTTGCAATTCCATTTGTGGCAATGCCAGATCGCAGAGCCTGTGAAATTGTATAGCTGGGGTATTTGTCAAATAACTGCAGTCCGAGATGTCATGTGCCTCATTGAAGTCCGATGGAAGGGATTGTGTTCTCCACCATTGGCTGGATTAACTCATGGGGCACCCTGATTCCTCTTTTTGCCATATCACATGGGTTTTGCACAGATAATTTGCTTACTTTGCACATTTTTGAAATATATATGGTAATACTAAGTACGTCTGTCTGTATGTGGGTCCTTAAATGAAACCACAAAATGGGCAAAATACCACTACGATGGCATTGTGATGATTTTGAAATATACTCCGCATGATTTCAGAGCGACGTTGAACCTGATAACATATAAAAATGTGCAACGACTATTTTGACCTTTAAAGTAAGAAATCGTTTACAATGTAAACTAAATTGAAAATGACTTGTGGTTTCACGATGGCGTTGGTTTCAAAAAAATAGATAACCAAAAACAAATGAGGTTTGTGCCGATGTGGGTTCAATCATTGTGGAATGGCATTTGTTATCATTCATCTACCGAAGTAAAACAATTATTCTGCACTTTGGGAAATATATGAGTGTCATTAACGGTCTTAGTGTAATTTCATGTTCTTGCTGATATGGTTATAATACTCTTTCTGCCTTATAAGTAGGGTTGGCATGTCTCACGTTCTCAACTGATCATGCAACTCGTGATAGAATGGCTTCAGTTTATAATCCCATACATTGTGTGTATCCTCGGCCCAGCTATAAACTGTCATCCTGGTGATTCACAGGCAGGGCGATGAATCGATGCGTGTCTGTGCCGTCCCTCGGATGGACGTTAAACTGGGCATTCAATTTGCCAGCATTAGTTGATGGCCATTAAAGATCCTATGATGCCTTTCATGAAGCGAAGGTGAGTTATCACTGAACAAATTATAAATTTCTGCGCATTCAATCGAGTATCCTATCGGAGTGGCGACCCATCAAGGATTGTAACTCAAGCCAAGAAACTGTTTCGGCAGTGATGACGCTCTATAAATATCATGATCCACGATGATGATGATCATGATGATGATGATGATGATGATGTGTTGAGCTGTGCTTTGTTTACTAATGTACTTAAAATTCATCTCAAAGTACACTGTTTCTTCATTATCTCATTGTCTTATGAAAGACGTTCAAAAACCTACTATAACTCACCTACTCTCTGTGGAAAACACCAAGGGATCTTTAATATCTACCAACTAATGCCAGTGGAAGGAATACAGTGTAACGTCCATCCAAGAGACAGCACAAACAATGATGCATCACCCTGCATGTGAAACACCAGGATTACCATTCACAGCTGGGTCAAGAGTCAAACCCAGGCAGGACAGCTCAGAGGCGAGTGTGCAAACATCAGTGTGAGAGTCATCACACCACCTGCAGGACTCCGTAATGGCTGCCATTAGACCCAGCCTTCACATTGTCTTATTCGTTGCGGTTAACTGGGCTGCAAGCAGAATTGTTTGAATACTGCAACCATGACCTGATGTAGTTATGTTACTTTTATGCTTCGCGTTGGAACTCTCATTTGAAACCATTGGGTCAATTTGATAGCATTTATGGCAGATTATGATGGGGTGTTTTCACGTCTGTGTATTATCGCCGCACGTCAGGGGCCGCACTTTAGTCCACCAGGGGCCACCGTGGCCCGTGGGCCATGTGATGAAGAACAGGGCTCTAGGCTATTCTGCCATACCTTTTGTTTTGATATTCATGTATTATATGAAAAGGTTAAAAAAAAAATCAAAAACTTTTTCTTGAATTGTTCTATCTCATTCTGAGAACATTTCCAATGCCAAAAATGCAAACATAAATCATTGGGGACAAAAACATTCAATTTCGACATTGTTTCTCAATAATTTTTTTTACAATGTCACGTGAATAATCACTGTTTTTTGTGAATTTGTATTTTAGGCATAAGATGAACAGATCAACTGTTGTAGAACATGAATGTTGTAATAAATCATGTAAAACAATCATTTTTGCAACATCTATCAAGCACATTGTTGGGAAGATTCCATACTTTTGTCAAATTATGTACACTTTTAATATAATAGGCCAGCAAAAAGAGGCCAGCAAAAAGAGGCCAGCAAAATTCAGACATTGTTCTTGTAAGCCCACAGAGCAATCTTTTTTTTAATGTATGTGCAATGGTGAGTTTTTTAAAAGTAGGAAAGATGACAGAAGGAAATAAGAGGGAGAAAAGAGAGCTATAAAGATTGGGGAGTCTGGAAGAAGAAGGAAGGAGAAAGAAGGAAAGATGTGGGAAAAGGAGCACATTTGAGGTAATGGGCAGTGGAGTGCGTGGATAAACTCCACCATCAAACTTTCAGGGGGTTGCCAGTGAGTGCTGGGGGAGTGTTTGAGACCAAAAAAAAAAAAATTCGAAAATTTTGAAACAAAAGTTGGATTTGTTTTTGGATTTTTTTTTATAATTATCGTTCTATAATGTCGAAGCCTTTTTGAATAATGACAGTTATATTCAAGCACACACACATAAATAAATACAAGACAATTGCAAGATATTTAAATGCTATAAACCTCTTCTGGAAGCTGTCGAAGTTGGCGCTACATCTTCTTCCTGAACGCCTCCATATTTATATATTGGGAGCAAAATAAACCCAGAAACATCAACGGTACATTCACGAGCATCCATTTCATGAACAACATCTAATTCCACTTTGAAGGAAACATGTTTACAATGCCTCTTAGCCAATAATCTACAGGGTATTTGCAAAGTCCCATTACCCCCTCCGTAGAACTTGATAAATGAATATATATATATATATATATATATATATATATATATATATATATATATATATATATATATATATATATATATATATATATATATATATATATATATATATATATATACCGGGCGTAGTGGCGTGCGCCTGTAATCCGTCTACTCGGAGGCTTGGGTTGGAGGATCGCTTGAGGACGGGAGCTCTGCGCTGGGCCACGCTATGAGAGGGTGTAGGGCAGCCCGGAATCATGGCGAAACCCAATCCTTATCCCTGTGTCATAAGAGGCGACCATGGTTGCGTCAGGAAGGGCATCTGGCATAAAACCTATGCCAAATCAGCATGCGGATCATAACAGATGATCCGCTGTGGCGACCCCGAACGGGAGCAGCCGAAAGACGAACAACATATATACATGCATAACCCACAAGAGGTAGAAATGTAAACGATGAATACACAAGATTTTTATAGTCATAAAAAACAAAATAGTAACATTGATATGAATATATACAGTGCCTATAGAGAGTCTACACCACTTTTAAAATTTTTCACCTTTTGTTGCATCATAGTCTGGAATTAAATTGCATTATATCAGACGTTTGCATCTTTATTTACACATCATAACCCACAATTTCCAAGTAAAAAAACAAATTCAACATATTTCAAAAAATTAATGAAAAATACAAAACGAGAGTTATTACTTGACATATTGATTGACACCTGACTATTGAGCATTACATCACCAGCTCAAACATCCGTAAGCACAATACACATGCTAATCACCCTGAGCACTTTCAATAAATGCAGGTGAGTGACCCGAGACAATGGGAAAGCACGGTAATTTTCTGTGCTGGCGGACATTGAAGCCGATACACCAGAAAAAAAAAATCACAGAACCGTTGAAAGCATCCGTAAATGAAAATATAAAGAAATTTTTTTTATATGAATATAATAAATGAAAAAAACAAATGCAGGTGAGCGACCAGAGACAATGCATGGTTTGTTATTGCTTACATATGTGAGCATACCCCGCTAATATACATATATATATATATATATATATATATATATATATATATATATATATATATATATATATATATATATATATATATTGCAGTATATGCTAAAATAAAATTAGGGGAGTTGATCTAACTTACTTTTGGATGGAAGCACCTTCTTTAAAAATTCACAATCCCAACTGCCCCAATCTTTTAACGTGTGTGTGTGTGTGTGTGTGTGTGTGTGTGTGTGTGTGTCTGTGTGTGTGTGTGTGTGTGTGTGTGTGTGTGTGTGTGTGTGTGTGTGTGTGTGTGTGTGTGTGTGTGTGTGTCTGTGTGTGTGTGTTCGTTCGTTTCCAGTGCTATATCTCGAATCTGATTATCACACTCTGCCTGGAAGGCATACTCAGTGCTGCCAAGGTAGCCTCAACGGAAGAATTACAAGTGGTGCATTGCCATTGTCTTCCCAGTTTTTATGTGTACATACATTCATACATACCTATATACATTTACAGTATACACACTCACACACACTAGTTTTGACCTACAAATTGCTTCACAAAAGTGGTGTATTTGGTCCCTTATGATTAACATATTGACCAAAATTAACTCTTTCTGTTTTATATGTGATGGTATTTCATATGAAAATTTATCCACGAGCTTATCACAGTCGAACAGCATGATGATTCATTGAAATTCTTTTTAAATAATCAAAAATACAATAACAGTGTCATCAATGCCAACCATTGATGTTTTTTTTTTAGTGTCTGGCAGAACGTGATGTTCACGTCTCCATTAGTTGCATGGATTCCACGGAACCATTCTCTTTTGTCACTACAGTTTAAACGAAGAACACATTTTTCAGCTGAAAAATCATTAAACTCGCCTGCATTTATTTAGTGCATAACAATAGTCTGCCTAGGGCCAGTCGACTGTGTTCCTTTTCAATCGTAGCGCTCTGGTGAACAGAGCGACATTTCTGTTAATCGAAATCACCGCACAGAAAATCCACATCGTTATCACAACTGTTTGCACATGGTAATGCACATGGCAGTGCTGGGTGAGCACATGATGTCAAAGTGAACGCCATCAGTGTATTCAATCACAAATAGTCGTCGTTTTAACACATTATTAGCTCGTGAAGAAAAAAACAGAGCAATGGATCCGCTTCATAAATCCCACACTCGTACTGGCCTCATGTGCTGGAACGTGACAATGTGACCGGGTGGCCTTGAGGGACTCTAGTGTGATGGAGGTCTTGCACGCATCGAGCACAGGAACAAGTGCGTATACTTGACGTCTCTGCGATGAACATCGTGTCCATAAATTATAGTCCGCAAGTACTTATGTGGTGTCCATTCTGGCAGGAACTAGCCAGAGAAATCTTCCCTGGAGATGTTGTTGTCTGGTCGAGGCAAGAATCGGGGCGTGCGTCGAGCAGCGCACTGGGAGTCGAGGGGCGGAGGGCGCAGAGCGAACCTGCAGCGTCTGAACGCAGTCTTCGGTCCTCGGCATAGTGCCTTATTTTCGTTCCTCCCCCCTATTCTGCCTCCACCCGAAAGTTATCTCGACCAAGTGACTCAATAGAGGGCCTTTTTTTTGGTGGGAATAGCTTCAAGCATCTGGACACACGGATCGTTTTTAGCTGGGCATTCCCATTCCGCGCACACAGGCAGCTGCTGGGACAGGGTGAGGAGGGAGGGGGAGGAGTAGAGGTGGAAGCATCGAGCGAGCAAGCAAGGGAGGGACTGGTAAAAGAGGATCTAGAGGGACTTAGGGAGAGAAGAGCACTGGAGAGCAGAAAGGGGCTCCTCGGCTGCCCCGCCGCTCATCGCATGCCGTCCGCGTCTCGCCCCTCTTCCTGGCAGGCCCGCCGCAGGCGCAGCCTGGCCTGGCAGCGCCTGTAACAGCAACGGCAACATCAACCGTGGCAGAAGATCGTCCGCAGAATCAGTGCGTAGCACCTGCTACTGCGACCAACTCGCTGCCTTCGCCATTTTGTCTGCATCCTCACACCACGGCATTCAGGTATGAAGCCAGCATTTGTTCTTGTCATTTCTCCTCCCTCTCTCCAACCATTGCCTTCATATTACCTCCAACCCCCTCCCCCCCTTGCTCACTGGCCCTTGCCATCATTGTCCCATGTCGCTCTCCAACGCACATTCTCTTTTCTTTTCCTTCAGCTACGCTTCCCATGCCTTGCACCAGCATTTTCTCTGTGTGACTTCGCTCTATTTTACCTCACCTTCTCTTGCTCCCTCACCTTCATCCTGGTTTTCCTGACTCGAAAATAAATCATGCACTCTCTTTGTACTTGCTTCTCCCCCCCCCCCACCCCCAAACATATTCGGACAATGACACTTCATCTATACCCGTCGTTATCGTCTTCACAGACCACCAATACAAATTGCCAGATTTCTAGCCATTTTTCATGCCAGAGCTTGCAATGAATTGCTCGTCGAATGTAAATGTCTCAGTGATTTAGATTTTGCAATTTTTCTGCAACACTTTCAGGGTTTGTACTGTTTCCAAGTTTTCTGTGCACACGTTGATTCCTTATATTGTTAACGAGCATTGTGTTTTCCTTCAATGCCATTTAATTGTGACATTCTGCAGCAAATCAAATTTTCCAGAAACCTTTTTGCTGAATATAATATACAACTTCTGCGGTCATTTTATCGAATATTTAACAAGTACACTGTTTACATTCTGTCGCTTGGAAACTATCGTGCTCCGAGGACTCATCGATTGATTGATTGATCAGGAAGTATGATGCAGAATAATTCGTGAAACAAATTCGATTATTTCGTTGCAAACGGCAAAATTTAATTGTGAAAAGGATAATGCATAACAATTGCACTTCCATCGTTGCTGGTATTTGACTTTTTGATGTTAGGCCACAAACTTACTGATCACGCTTGCATATTGTGCACTAATTAATGCTTACTGATGTGTGTATTCTCGATTCTTTTGAAATTATCTAAAATGTTGTAGGTTGGAGTTTATATTGACCAGAACCGAAATTGTACATGTTATAATAAACACAGATTTGAGTCTTTTTTAGATCACAGCCATTGAACAAAGTGTGAACACAAACTGTTTTTCAGGCCTGAGATTACAATCCGCACCAGAGTTACAATATTTTCGTTTCTTCCAATTTTTTTTCTTGTCACATCCACATTATTCATCAACTGCAGTGGAAATATTGATGAAAATCACAATGTAACACCCCAGTTGACCCTCTGTAGTTGAAAGATCAATGTTAATATCTTCCATGGTTGTACCAAAGTGATGCATGTGACATGCCGCTGAAAGCAAGGCCTCTATCTTTGACATTTTTCAACTTCATCAGAAAAACTTCATCACTGAACCTTCACATTTGAGTAGACGCATGGAGATTGATTTTTTTGCAGATTGACCTGATGGATGTCTCTCTGATGTAAGTGCGATGGCGTTTAAAAAAAAAAAAATGTTAATGCTATTGCTTCACTTTGGGCAAAAGCTCAAGGCCACGATTGTGTCGGCATTATCGGCCTCTATATTTCCATTTCATCAGCACAGCCGAGATGTGACGTGAGTCAAAAGAAAGGGCAACGTAGTTCATCTGAATTTCCCATGACACCTGTTGCAGCAGAGACCCCTTTGTGTAGATCTTTTCAGAAGAGACATGCGCGTGATCCAAATTGTGAATTGACGACCTATCTGGTCGAAAACACGTCTTGGTTACATCGTCAGTTATTTTGTGCTTTCAGCTACAATCAAGGATATCAGGTGCTCTGAAAAAGTTCATGCTTGCCTTGTGATTATGGGAGAGTTGACATTGTTGTAAACCTGGATATGTGATTAAGTGATTTGCATATGTCTTTTTAATGGACTTTGACATATAATTATTTTTCACTTTGAAAATTCAAATGTCCTCCAAAATTTTTGAGAAAATCCAGTAAATAATCGATGTTTCATTCATTCACCAAATATGGCTTCCTTATGCAGTATTATATCTCTAATCATAACGTCTTTAACTTTGCCTCGAAGGTGAAGATGCCAAGGTGATGTTCACCACCCCCCACTCCCACCCTCCACCGCCACTCCCACCCTCCACGCCCACAGAATTTAGTTCTGTTTTATAAGGTTTCTAGTAATGCCGTAATCACAACAATCATCGCAACTATGTTTCCTTTTTTAACTTCGAGGTTTTCATGATGTGCTGTGAACTCAGAAGTAATACATGGAGTGTTCAAAATGTTTTAAGAATGAGATACTTGAAGCAGTCCAAGAAAATTCAGTTTCTTTTTATTTTATTTTTCCATAATATAGGATGACTAAAGAAAATATTATTCCTTGCACTCTGATTATTCTCGTTCCAATAACATTTTGAACGTCCCTCGAAATGCAGGACCCTATCCTCCACAAATGTAGCAATCATTTAACAAGTTTGAATTGGCAAGGTGACTTCGTTGCCGATTCAAGATGTTGCCATTGATCTTACACAAGCCCCGGCTGTATGTACTACAGCAGCAACTTGCCTTGTTTGAATGATTTCATCACCATTGCACTTCACAAGCTGTGAACGCAGAAATTTAAATCAAAGTGTAAGCGAGTCACCAAACCTGGCCTCATCATGGAAAAGAACAGCATCACCTGTCCTTTCAGTGACATTTACATTAATAAGCTTAAGTGATGTTAAATAAGATGATTTTAATGGAATTTGAATCCTCTTTGCCGAGACACAAAGCTATTTTATTGTGTCATACTGCAGCCTTTCAGCATGTCTGCATTGTTATTCATAAGGTTAAATCCTTACAACCAACTCGTTTTTTGCTGATGCTTCTGCCAGGTCAGGTTCGATCTGTGACCTGCTACAGGTACCATGTAAACCTGTACTAACCTGTTCCATGGTCGGGTTGTCGGCGACTAAACCGTCTCCCCCACCAGGTTTTCTGGTGAGGAGGGTGTTTGGATATGGACACCCAGCAGGATTAAAAACAAAACCTGTCAAAGGGCGGAGGAGCTCCTTGTGAGCCAACGGCCATCCATATCTAGTGCCCAACTGTGTCTGCGGATGTCCTCCTGCAGTTGGGTCACTTCTTATTAGGAGGTTGGTGGCAGGATTTGCACTCCGGCCACCGTAAAACCCTTCATTCCGCAAAACGCAAAAACGCAAAAAAATCTGAAAACCCACTCCGTGGGAGTACCTCCTGTGCAGCTTCCAGTCGCAGGGCAGCTCACCGGATGACGGGATTGGGGCAAAGCCTTCGGGACCCCCAATCTTTGATAGGAGGGAAACCACGGGGTAACATCCCTGGGTCAGATTGCGGGAGAGTGTGTCGGAGTGGTGCTGAGGTGTCGTCCACCAGACGGCGGTCTCCTTGGGTTAACCTGAGGCGGTCCCTTCGGGTGGGTGCCTGGAATGTCCTATCCCTAAGAGAGGATGATCACCTGTCTCTGTTATCATCTGAGCTCAAGCGTTTGGACATCGGGATTGCAGCTCTCTCTGAGGTTCGGAGACCGGATTGCGGCGAGATAATGGTGGGTGGTCACACCTACTATTGGTCTGGTCGCTCTGATGGTTACCATACCCAAGGAGTTGCTGTAGCTGTGTCCAATAAGCTGACCCCAATGATAATTGAGGTAACACCGGTCAACGAGCGTATTATGAGATTAAGGATTCGTCACTCCTTAGGTGTCATTTCCCTGGTCTCTGTTTATGCTCCGACTGAGGCGAGTGATCTCACCGTGAAGGATGCATTCTATGCCACACTCGAGTCTGTGGTTGATCAGTGCCCCAGACGAGATACACTTCTAGTCTTGGGGGATTTCAATGCATCGACTGGAACTGATAGGGAGGGTTATGAGGTGTGTGTTGGTCCCCATGGGTCAGGAACTATGAACCAGAATAGCACTAAGTTCCTTGACTTTGCAAGAAGTCATGGACTTAGGGTGGCTGGTTCATGGTTTCAGCGCCCACAAGCTCATCGCTGGACTTGGTATTCCAACACTGGCGGTGTGGCAAAGGAGATTGACCATGTCCTCATTGACGGTCGTTGGAGGATGATCCAGAACTGCAGGGTCGACTGGAGTGCTCAGTTCCTCAATACTGACCACAGGCTTGTTGTAGCAACTCTAAAGCTGCACCTTAAATCCTGGAGAATGGTACCATCCCAGCCGAGGCTGGATGTTACCAAGCTCAGGGATGAGAGAGTAGCTGAGGAGTTTGCGAACAGTCTGAGTGGACACTTGGGGGGTCTGGGTGCTTTGGGGGGTCCTGAAGAGTTGTGGAGCGCCTTCAAGACCACAGTCCTTGATGTTGCCGGTGGATGCCTTGGAGCTCACCGCAGGGCAAAGAAGAATTTTGTCTCTCAAGGGACACTGGATACCATTGACCAGAGTCGCAGGGCCAGGCTGAATGGCAGAGCTGAGCTGTTCAGGGAGCTGAGGCGTAAAACTGTACGTGCACTGAGGGTGGACAAGGAGGCCTATGTGCGAGGAATCTGTGAGGGGGTAGAGCATCACCTGTGGACAGGTGATTCTCGTCCCGCTTACAGGGGAATTTGCGCATTACGTTCATCCAAGCCCATCCCTCGGAGCACTACAGTTCGAGCAGAGAGTGGTAGGCTCTTGACAGAGGAGTCTGAAGTGAAGGCCCGCTGGGCCGGTTACTTTGAGCGGTTGTACCAGGCTGATCCCCCAACTGTCGAGTTGGACGTCAAGGGTGTTACAATCCCTGTTTCTGACCCTCGAATCAACTGTGGTCCACCTACACTTGTGGAAACACGGGCTGCGGTGAACCAGTTGAAACGGGGCAAAGCTCCAGGGATCTGTGGCATCCATGCCGAACTTCTCAAGGCTGGTGGAAATGCTGCACTCGTGTCGTTGCATGCAGTTTTGTGCTCTGCCTGGAACACAGGCATCATCCCAACTGACTGGAAGAGGGGCCTTGTTGTCCCTCTCTGGAAAGGGAAGGGTGATTGCCAAGACTGCAACAACTACCGAGGGGTGACGCTGCTCTCAGTGCCGGGCAAGGTCTTTGCTCGGATAATTCTCGATAGGGTTTGCCACCATCTGCTTGAGCACCAGCGTCCAGAGCAGTCAGGCTTTACACCAAAGAGGTCAACGATTGACCGTATCCTTGCACTTCGTGTCCTCACCGAACGCAGACGAGAGTTTCGGCAGGGGCTGCTTGCAGCCTATGTTGATCTCTGTAAAGCGTTCCATTCAGTGAATCGGGATGTCCTCTGGAGGATTCTTGGTCTTCGTGGGGTGCCACCAAAACTGATTGATCTGATGTCTGAACTCTACTCTGGTACTGAGAGTGCTGTGAAGTGTGGTGGTACCATCTCTGACTTATTTCCAGTTGTTACTGGAGTTCGTCAGGGATGTGTACTTGCCCCCACACTTTTCAGCACTTGTATGGACAGAATTCTAGGGAGGATGTCGGAGAGATCAAGTTGCGGTGCATCATTTGGGAATGTCAAGATCTCAGACCTTGACTTTGCAGATGATGCAGTCATCTTTGCGGAGACTTTAGACATCCTCTTGGGGGCCCTCGAGGTGCTGAATGAGGAGTCGGAGCCGTTGGGATTACGGGTTTCTTGGGTCAAAACTTAGCTTCCAGGCTTTCGGTGACATCTTGGATGCTGCTGTCCTGTCTGTGTCTGTTTGTGGTGAGGATGTTGAGGTCGTGGAGAGATTCACTTACCTTGGCAGTGATATTCATGTCTCTGCTGGCTGCGAGTCAGAGGTCAATAGACGTCTGGGTCGGGCCTGGGGAGTCAGGAATTCACTGGATCATGGGGTGTGGCGCTGCCGGTACCTGTGCGGGAGGACGAAAGTCCGAGTCTTCAGGTCCTTGGTACTTCCAGTCTTGCTCTATGGGTGCGAGACTTGGACTCTGACCAAGGATCTGAGACGGAGACTTAATTCCTTTGGTACCAGGTCTCTTCGGAGAATCCTTGGCTATCGCTGGTCGGATTTTGTGTCCAACGAGCGGTTGCTGAGAGAGACTCGGATGAGATTTGTTACCTGCATAGTCCGTGAGCGTCAGTTGCGGCTGTATGGACATGTGGCTCGTTTTCCTGACTCTGATCCTGCTCACCAGATTCTCTCAGCGAGGGAGTCTCATGAGTGGAGGAGGCCAGTGGGTCGACCACGTGCCTCATGGTTGCAACAGGTTGACCATCATCTCAAGGAGATGGGGATGGGCCTGGCATCTGCCTGGGGGATGGCCAGACGGAGGCCCCTGGAGTACCGGCGGAAAGTGGACTCAGCGACGTGCTGTTCTGGCACATGCTCCCATACCTGACCTGACCTCTGCCATCAATTCTGTGGGCCTTTGAGAGTTTTTATTTTTTTCTGCATGGGAAGTGAGAGGAAAGGGGGCAGGGCTTAATTTACCTTGCAATTATTTTTGAAGTTGTCAAACGAGCACTTTTCTTGCTAAAAGAGCTTTGTATCATAAGTGCTCAAATGATGCTTTGTTTGATGTGAACAAGAAAATAATTGACAAATTTCAAAGTTTGTGACAGGTATGTATTTTTTATAATGTTAACACCCTCTGACCCTGTCTGTCTGTCTGTGTCTGTCTGTCTGTCTGTGTCTCTCTCTCTCTCTCTCTCTCTCTCTCTCTCTCTCTCTCTCTCTCTCTCTCTCTCTCTCTCTCTCTCTCTCTCTCTCTCTCTCTCTCTCTCTTTCTCTCTGTGTCTCTGTCTCTGTCTCTGTCTCTGTCTCTCTCTCTCCCCACCTCCCTCTCTCTCGCTCCCCACCTCCCTCTCTCTCGCTCCCCACCTCCCTCTCTCTCGCTCCCCACCTCCCTCTCTCTCGCTCCCCACCTCTCTCTCTCTCTCTCTCTCTCTCTCTCTCTCTCTCTCTCTCTCTCTCTCTCTCTCTCTCTCTCTCTCTCTCTCTCTCTCTCTCTCTCTCTCTCTCTATATATATATATATATATATATATATATATATATATATATCTCTATATCTCTCTATCTCTATCTCTATCTCTCTCGCTCCCCACCTCTCTCTATCTCTCTCTCTCGCTCCCCACCTCTCTCTATCTCTCTCTCTCGCTCCCCACCTCTCTCTATCTCTCTCTCTCGCTCCCCACTTCCCTCTCTCTCGCTCCCCACCTCCCTCTCTCTCGCTCCCCACCTCCCTCTCTCTCGCTCCCCACCTCTCTCTCTCTCTCTCTCTCTCTCTCTCTCTCTCTCTCTCTCTCTCTCTCTCTCTCTCTCTCTCTCTCTCTCTCTCTCTCTCTCTCTCTCTCTCTCTCTCTCTCTCTCTCTCTCTCTCTCTCTCTCTCTCTCCCTCCCCACCTCCCTCTCTCCCCACCTCCCGCTCTCTCTTTCTCTCTTTCTCTCTTTCTCTCTTTCTCTCTTTCTCCCTCCCTTCCCTTTTCCCCCTCTCCCATACACATACACACATACACACATGAGTGTCTTTATTGAAATATGTTGGGAGTCGCGAAGGAACCTTTTGAATTAGACATATATTGCAGGATGGATGGTGTTCTAAAGGGGGGTGGGGGTGGGCAGTGGTTCAGAATTCTGTCATATTGTGTCCTTAATATGTCGATGGTCCCTGATGCAATAGATAACTGTGTGAAAGCAGTGGTGTATGTCGCCACATTCTAATCTCTGTTCCACCTGAAATATTTCTGTAATTGTGGTCACTATGGTTTGTCATATGGTTTGCATCCATTTTGGATGCTGGGTGTTTTCAGGCACCCTGCCAGTGATTCAGTAAGAACACATTTTATATTGCAGTTATGACCTCCCTCTCTTGCTGTTTTGTTGGCATTTTTATTCTTCATATAAGTTTACAGTCGACCGCACGAGCACATTTTGAGGAAAGGGCAATGTGTGAGGAGCACAGATAAATTGCCCAGTACACATAAGGGCGATTTTATCTTTGAGTAAAGAAGACATCTCCTTCAGAGTTGGTGAGAAATTTTCAAAGTATTTAAAACGTGAAGTATGAAAAATGGATTGTTGAAGCAGAATTTGGCCGGCTGTGTAATATCATGCGAGAAGAAAACGATTATGTTTGATGAGACCAAGGGGGTCATGGAAGATAAAACAAGTTGCAGGCTATTTTGCCATAGTTTAATTTATTAAGTCTAACATTGATATTTTGAGCACAAACATGGCAATGACGGTTGTTTAAAATTACCTCTTAATATCCGCAGGAAAATATGAGTGTTATGGAAACTTCTTCTTTCCCTTTGGTTATCGGCTGTGGGGTTTCATCCCTTTCGTTGATGGGTTTGATGGTTATCTACTGCATCTTCTGGAGGTGGGTTCTCCATGACACTTATGGCAAATAATTCTTCATATTTTCACTGACAAATGTGTTATGCAATGAAATGTGTACCTTGTTTCTTTTACCTGTCATTACAGAACCATAAAATCTGAAAGATCTGTGATCTTGCTGAACTTTTGCGTTTCCATCATTTCTTCAAACTCCCTTATAGTTGTTGGACAAGCACAGCTAGACAGCAAGGTATCCTCCATACACACACACACACACACACACACACACACACACACACACACACACACACACACACACACACACACACACACACACACACACACACACGTTGAACTGCATCTCACATTCAGTGACTTTTAATTTGGAAAGGGAAATATTGCGGTGGTGAAGGGTGGTGCAGTAGTAACAAATCAAAATTATTGCTGTTTCAATCCTTACTACAATATCAGTTAAAGTGAAAAAATGTACCATTGTTTTTACATTTATATAGTTAATCTGTCAGCAGGTATTAGAACTTTTTTTTCGACAGAAACCCATGAAATAAATAACTTTGGCACAGCTTGTGTGTGCAACAATGAAAATCCAATTGCACCATGATATTTGCTGAAAAGCACACCTCTGTGCAAAAATGATCAAGAGCAGAAGCTTTCGCGATTGTGGAGATCACATTTGTGATTGTAAAGCTGTGTTGTATGACGTCATGATGAGAGTCAGATTTTTCGCTTGGAAATGAATACTAATACAAACATCTGTAATAAGGTTACTGCATTTGTTTCAAGTGAAGTGTCTGACAGGATAGTGCAGAGGTCTAGTTTGGGTTAAATTATCTGCCTGACTATAAATTCTCTGCAGGATGTTGCATTGCAAAGTGCACCATCACTCAGATGGATGTTCAGCTGGAGATCTGCTTGCTCGCATTGTTGCTGTTGGACGATAAATATTCGATGGTGTCTTTAGAACTAAGTTAAGTAGGCGAGTAATCACCGGTAACCTGACTACATTCAAAATTGGAGCCAAAATCAGCTCCAGTCAAACATCGGGCCTGATCATTCAGTTTGTGAGAGACGTCAGCTAATCTCACATACTCTATGAGCTGTCCACCCAGTCCTTGGGGTATATGGTTTCAGAACATACCATGTATGGTGGAAGAATGGTTAGAGTTTGTGATGTGGGTGTTTTAGGTCAGCAGTTCGATTCCAACCCTGGCTGAGTCACACCAAAGACCTTAAAAATGGTTTGTGCTACTTCATTGTTTTACACTTAGCATCTAAAGGCCCAGTCACACCTTGACGTTTTAGCCAGCTTATGCCGATATTTGGAAAATTTGTGTAAAACGCTGGCACACGTTGAATACGTTATGGGTAAGTTTTGATAACATTGAGAGCACGCTGAAAAACACTGCCATACGTCGTTGTACGCTGGCTTTGAACGTTGTACTTTTCGGTTGTCCTCAAATTCTCCATGCTTGAAATTTTAAGACTTTGCCAGCGTATGACTCACATGTTCCGCATAACGCTGGTCATAAGGTGTAGACACGTCACGCGATCGTTGACACACGTCGACACACGTTACTTGTGAGTTACTCATAAGTCGAAACGCATCGAGGTAATGTTTAGCGTACCCGAAACTTATTTCTAACCTATGAGTAACGTGTTGTACTCACGTTACGCGATCGGTGACACACATCGACACACGTTACTTGTAAGGTGCTCATAAGTCGAAACACATGAAGGTAATGGTTGGCGTCAGTGTTCCAGACTCCCTGGTATTTTTTTTTTTAGGTTTTTTTTTTTCTTCCTTCCTTCGGTATGATGGTGATTTTGACACTTCAATTTCTAGTGCGGTTATAATATAATATAATTAATAGGCTGCCGCTCAACGATTTAAATCATAACCGCACTGTACACTGAATACCGTCATCCCGAAGAAGAAAAAAACCGGGAGTCTGGAACACTGACGCTAACCATTACCTTGACGTGTTTCGACTTATGAGCACCTTACAAGTAACGTGTGTCAACGATCGCGTAACGTGCCTACAACTTATGGCCAGCGTATGCGGAACGTGTGTCATACGCCGAGTACTTCGAGAAATTTTCAACATGCTGAAAATTTATTGACGTACTCCATTTAATACAACGTATGATAGCGTACTTTAGCGTTCTATTCACGTATACCAAACTTAACCTTACCGTATTCGACGTGCGCCAGCGTTTTAGACGCATTTTTCAGAGGTCGGCATACGCTGGCAAGATCGCCAAGGTGTGACTGCGATGTTGACACTTCCATTTCTGCGGCGGTTATGATTTGAATCGTTGTGCGGCAGCCTTTTCATAATCTACACCACGTCATCATCAGCGATACGTGCAGCGTGCTATGCATAAGTTAGACTATCGTTGGACATAGGTTGTGAAGGCCGACAACAGGTTCAGCATTCGTTGGTATAAGTTATCTATAACACAACGAAACGTTCTGTGTCCTTTACTAATACGTTATGCATAAGACCAAGTCGTTATGAATACGTCCGAATCTTTAAAAAAAAAACATCAAAAGATCAACGTAAGCCAGCGTTTTACATACATTTTAATACGTTGCCATCGCTGGCTAAAACGTCAAGGTGTGACCGGGCCTTCTCGGATAGAGCATGGGCAAACCCCATAGATCGGCATGCAACGGGTGAAATAAATTTCTTCTTCATCAGCCCTGCTGGGGGTGGAGGAAAAAGTCATGCCATAAAGATGATTTTGTCAGGACACAGAGTGCCCCAGGAAGTTACATCACTTCCCAAATCTCAGTGGCTGTGTTTATTTGGTCAGTTCAGTTGTCTTATGCATTTGGTTGCATGTGTGTGTGTGTGTGATTTGTGTTTTTGTGTCCTCTATGAGCCTTCTATGCTGTGGAAAAAAAATATTACTTATGTGAAGGTTCTTTGACAACAATTCAGTAATACGAAATATTGTTATAGTAACAACCACAGAAGTTTAACAAGGTGCTGTATAAAACCAGTTGCTATCACATATTGCATATAATACAATTTGATGGTTTTGGCACTGGATTTGATATAGTTATGTATACTAAGTTAAAAACATCCAAGCAAGTAATCTAAAATGAGTAGATATAAGGCACACTATGAATACGACTACTGCTACTACTACTACTTTAATGGCCCAAATTATTCACACATACATATGGCATCAAGTCTGTCATGGAATGGCTGGTCAGGCTTGACGTTTGACTAAAGGGGGCAGGGTTTTGTAATTTGTTCAGGGTGTTGGTGCTAACTCGCTTACTGTTCGTAAAAGACCCAATGGGATCTTCAATATTCACCAATGATCAGGAATGGCTAATGGGTCCTTCAATTTAATATATTTCTGATGGATGGAACACTTACCAATGGATGGAACCCTCTGTGCTGTCATTAATCCTTCCTTTTATAATCATTCCTGCTCCTGCTCCCTCTATCCCCACCACCCATCCTGCTCCCCCTCCCAATGCCACCTGTCCCGCTCCCCCTCCCTTCACCATATATCATGCTTCCACTCCCATAATGTAAGTTCTTTGTACTCCCCCTACCCCCTCATTTCACGTCTCACCCACTCCTTTCTGCTGCCACACTTCCTGTTCTGACTCCTCCTCTCCCTCCCACTGTGTGTCCTTCTCCCCCTTCTCCCACCACATGTCTTTCTTCCCCTGCTGCACTCCCAGCCCCTTACTCCACTTGGCTAAGTTAAGGTAAGGTAAGGCATAATGTCAAAATTGTTTTTGCATCCAAATCTAATGTATCAAACCCATAATAATCTGTCCCCATCTTACCCCCAACAAATCCACCTTTGATGGAACTGTGTCCTCACCTGAGAAGGTAAAAAAAAAGTTATGTCTGTCCTTGAGCCTGTCTCAGCAATGGGTCCAAATGGCATCAGTGTCTATGTTTTCAAATCCTGCTATGTACCGCCATCTATTATCATCCCTATAATTCTGACCCATGATCTTTATTACCCCCATGAACCTTTCCAAATCAACTATATTACTTGTTCGTTTAGTGTTTCCTCCCCTCTTCCTTCTCTTTTCCTGTTCGTTCATTCCTTGATATTTTGTTCCACTGTTAATTCTATCACCTGGGATACAAAGCCTCTTTTAGACTGAAGGCTAAAGTTTCCAAGACTAAGCTTTCTGAAAATCACTTTGACTCCACTAATGACTTAGTGGCTTGATGTTCCTGCTTAGCCTTGATACTCTTTTAACTCACACTTTCAAAGACGAGTGTGTCAAATTAATTACAATTGTTTCTGGACTTTCTAAATGTCGATTTGTTTATGAGAACCTGGGAATTTGATGACAAAGCCCTCAGGTCCCCTGGCATTCCCCACACTCTCTCCCTGAACCTCTTTTACTCAAGACTCCTTTTGCGTTATTTAAGAGGCAGATTTGATTTTAAATGCTGAGCATTGCTCCTGCAACAACATTGCAGTGCCAATTGGGATTTTTAGTGTCTCTCTTCTAATGGATGTCATGGGTTTTTTTTATATCCAGGGAAAACACATCCTTTTACAGCACTTAAAAAATACTGTATACCCTTTATTTCTCAGTTGTTCAATGACCATGTTCCTTATGTTAGTTAGCCTAAATTACTTTCTGTCAAGACTTGATTTGTACTTTTGAATTTATTTGATGTATTTCTTAAGCAGTATATTATATGCAGTTTTGGTTTCTGAAGCCTAACAACACGAGTAAACATAACAGAATAGACATTATTCGTCAAAGTAAGCCAGGCATTTAAAAAGAATGAATTCGGAACAATGAAAAACATTCAAACTTTTGTTGAGCAATATGTACATTTCACAATCTTTCAAAATATATTATACATTTAACAATCTTACTATGTGTATGATTGACTACATTCTAATCAATAGAAGATGAAGTGCTGTACAATCTGCCAACACACTGCTGTGGGACAGATCATGAACTCCTTGTGGCAAAGCTAAAGGTTAAACTGAGAAAGGTGAAATTTTTTTTTTTAAAAACTCCGAGATATGCCTTTGAAAACATGTCTAAACTAGAGGGGGAGCACTCGGTAGAGTGCAAAACCTCCGCCGCCAATACTGCTGGGTCACTTAAGTGAACCTGATATCCTATTCATTTGAGGTCAAAACGGATCAGACTCTACTGAACCACGATTGAATAAACTAAACTAGATTGACGCACATGTAGAAATAAGAAAAAAAGAAAATCGAATTTTTTTTGAAAAAAATTTATTTATTTATTTATTTATTTATTTTTTCCTCTAACAATTTTTTTTTTGGGGGGGTTGGAAATCACTTAAAACATGTAGAAATGCAAAAAAAAATTCAAATCTTTTTCAAATAAAATCGAATTTTTTTGGAAAAAAAGTTGCAAAATTTTGTTTGTATTTCCTCCAACAAATTTTTTTTTTTTGGTTGGAAATCACTTAAAACATGCAGAAATGCAAAAACAAAAAATTAAAATAATTTTCAAAATGGCCGCCATAGCGGCCATATTGGACTTTGGACCAAGTCCAAAATCTAATGGCATGATTCTTGGACCATACCTAATCCCCCCACCAAGTTTCGTCGAAATCCGTCCAGGAGTTTTTCCGTAATACTGTTCACAAACAAACAAACAAACAAACAAACAGACAGGGGTGAAAACAGTAACCTCCGTCCATCTTCGATGGCGGAGGTTAACTTGAAGGGCACTCGGTTGAGTGCGCCGCACAATGCCTGGTCTACGAGAATATATCGGGCCCAATACATTTTTGAAATATCATGCCAGGTAATCGTTTTTGGCCCTCTCAATGGTGAAGAATCACTTTAAAATTAAATAATTCTCGTATCCAGATCCGGATTCGGATATTCACCAAGATCAAATCAATTCGTATATGTGACACGCCCAACCTGTCCACCAAGTTTCATCTGAATCCGTCCAAAACTATTTGAGATATCGTGGTATATATTAGTTTCGCCCGATCTCACAATGGTGAAGAACCACTTAAAAAATTCTCGGATTCGGATTCGGATCTTCACCAAAATTGAATCAATCCTTTCTTGTCAAGCACCCAACAAGACCACCAAGTTTCGTCCAAATCCGTGCAAAATTTGTTGAGATATCATGTGAAGAGCAAATATGACCCATCATTTTGATAAGATGAGAGCAAATATGGTCAAAGCTGACCTTTCCGTCTCATTCAAAATCTGCACTCTCATGGACAAATTCATAGATATGGCCAAAATAAGTCGTGGTGCAGATGTTTATCCTCGTTGCCACGTAATGAATCGGAGGTGTGTTCAGTTGCAAAGTTTCTTGGACAGCGCTCGCCAAGTGGCATAAACACTCAAGCAAGCACTCCATTCAAAACCATTGATAAGGAACGGCTGTCTTGGCAAGCGATACCTAGCTACTTGGCAACTGAACACACCACTGGACATCTCAACAGCATACAGTACAGAAAAACACACCAAAACAAAGGACAGGTTTAGTTTTTTTTAATGAAGGACTTCAAATATTAATCTTGAACAAATACCACCCACCGCTGCACTGATGGGAATACTAAGAGAGGAAGGAAAGACAGAGAGAGGGGGGAAGGGGACAGAGAACCAAGGGGGAGAGAGGAGGGAGGGGAGTGTGGAGGGGTGGGGGAGTGAGTAGGGGTGGGGGAGTGAGATGGGTGTGGGGGTTGAGTTGGGAGGGGTGAGGGCGTGAGGAAGGTGGAGGGGGAGAGCGATGCCTCACCACACATTGCTATACACTCTGGGAAGGGAGGGGTGTAAGGAGGGGAGTGGGAGTGAAAGAAAGAGAAAGGGATGGGGGAGAGAAAGAGAGAGAAGGGGTAGCGAGATGGAGAGTGGTGGAGGGGGGGGCAAGAAGGTGGAAACGAGGAATGTGGGGAGAGTGACACCTCAATATACATCGCTACACGCTCTGGAAGGAGGCAGTGCGAGAAGGGGGAGAGAGGAGGAGAGAGAGGGGAGAGCATGCCACCATCTTCATAAGGCTTATTTT